>NC_029788.2:24901977-24926934 GCF_000816755.2 Arachis ipaensis
ACCGCTCTGATACCACTAAATGTAACACCCTAATTAGCCTAAGCCTTACCTCGCACCGTAAAGCAAAGGTTAATCAGAGGTTACAATAGTTCTAAGCTCATACGTATAATATATAGAAGAATAATATAATATCTAGAAGCCCGATGAAAGATATAGCTCAAATATTGGATTTGAAAAGCTCAAAACGTACTAACGAACTACTAGCTTATGGCACAAGAAACTGATAAGATACAATAAAATATAAGTATATAATATCATAGGAAACTAGCCTCGACTTGCGGAGTTTAAGCCGGCTAGCCATACACAAGTATACAGAATTATACAAAAAACTGACAGTTTTAAAACAGCTTATACAAGTTTTCTCTCATAATACAAGCCTCTAGGCTAAACAGAATACAAAAGAGAGATGTATAAACAGATAAACCAAAAAGACTCCAAAAGAATCCAAGATCCTCCGCTCCTGTCACCATCCATAGCAACTCACCGAGGTGGGTTGCGACCTGCATCTGAAAAACACAACAAAGATATGGTATGAGAACCGGAGGTTCTCAGTATAGTAACAGTGCCCAGTGATGTAGGATATAAGACCCTGGGATGCCAAAGGCAATCCTAAGCTCCCTATCCATCACAAGATTCAAGCTTAAAGCATTCTAAAACAAAAAGCATAATATAAACCTCATCATAAAGAAACCGGGTGATCTATCTTAAGGGAGTTCTAATTCTAAACAAACATTGCTGTCCCACAGCCTTCTCCAACCTATCCTCCATGTGATCCCATCACCACCGCCTTTTGAACCTCCTCAATCCCAGTAGAAATCACAAGTAATATACAATGCAAGTAAAACACAAGTAGAAGCATATAAGGCAAATAATTCAGATAGCAAGTAAGCATGTTATTCAATTAGGCAAGCCATTACAGGTAAACAAAGCATACCAACAGATAGAAAATACATATGATGAATGCCTGCCCTACTAGCTGTGATATCATAATGTCGGTTAAACTGCCAACCGACACATCTCCATGGAGACGTCGCCCTTCAGATTTCTTATATGGGAACCCCCGAAATATAGTGCCCAGATTACTGTCCAGGTACCGGCGCATGCACGCCTATAGGTCCGAAGGGATGCTAGCGGGATACTCTTGCCACAGACCTCACATCTCAACGCAAGCGGGACGAACCACCGCCCTTACGCAGCCGCCGCTACCTTGATAGGCGGGATCCAACCGCCGTCCCTGTCGGGCGCAAAGCATCTCATAATATCAGTAAAAACAATATTTCAGTCGTTTTCAGAAAACATTTTCAATATACAGAGATCCATTATCTCAATCCGAGTCCTCGACTTATCTCAACCACTGTCCATTCATAATTCAGTTTCCAATGTCAAAAGTTCATTATTCCTTATCTCATATATCAATCATCCTCTACCCAACGTCAAATCATTCTCAGCACGCCAGAAACCTAGGCCTCTATTTTCTAATTTATCATAAAACCATGTTCTAGAAATCTTAAGTTACATCCCATGTTCTAATACTCAAAATTGAGCCCATAAGTCTTAAAATGGTGTTTTAGGAGCTTACAACCTTGTTAGGAAGGTAAAATAGTTGAAAACAAATAAAATTTTGAGAAATTTGACGTGTGCGGCTGCACAAGGGTCTGTGCATGCGCACACTCCTAAGAGTTTTAAAATGTGTTCATACGCACGGGGTGTGTGTATGCACAGGTGTCAATTTTTACAAGGATATGTGCACTCGCACAACCTATGCCAGCGCCCCAACAGACTGACCTTTCCAACGTGTGCGTCTCCATAGACTATGCGTCTGCACAGGTTGAAGTTTTTCCTTAGATATGTGCGCGCACAAGCTGTGCTAGCGCTGCGACCAGAGTGCACTACCCTGCCTGTGCATGCGCACAAGTGTGTGTGTCCGCAAAGGTCAAAATATTTGCAGGGTGTGCGTCTGCACGAGGGTGTGCGCCCGCACATATCATAAATCATGAAATTCTGCAACTTTGCAGAATTTTAGATTTTTAACACCAACTTTAAAGGATCATAACTTCCTCTACAAATTTCCAATTTTCACAAATTTTATATCGATTTAAAGAGTTTTCAAAGATATTTAATTCTAAAAAATTTCAATAAATTTCAA
This sequence comes from Arachis ipaensis, assembly GCF_000816755.2. NCBI lineage: Eukaryota > Viridiplantae > Streptophyta > Magnoliopsida > Fabales > Fabaceae > Arachis > Arachis ipaensis. The sequence continues at coordinate 24,904,124 of NC_029788.2, forward strand.
AAATTGATGCAAAAGTTATGATCGAGCAAAGTTCACCAAAAACTCAATTTTACCAAACTTCACAATTTACCTAATTTCTTACCATACACATTCCAAACCATACCATACCATTCCAAACCCCCTTCTCTCATCAGAATTTACCTTTTGTATCATATCACACCAATCATACCATAATTTCTTTCACCTTTCATTATTCTCAACTTTATTTATCACATATATATAACATATCCACTCATCATCATCATCTCACTACCAATTCTCATCACCAACTCAACCAAGATTCATATTCATAATCAACAACACTCATGCATCTAAGCCATAGTATTTCAACTTCATCATGTAATCACAACAACACATCAATACATTATACCTCATCAAACACAAACAATCATCAACAACATACTATTTCCAAACCTATCCTATAGGTCGCTAGCCTAAAGGTCCATGAATATTATATACTACATAGAGGAGACCGAAACCATACCTTGGCCGATTCCCTTTATGTATCCAAATTCCAACTTAGGACAAACAAGCTTCCAACCACAATCCAACCTTTCAATTCCACTCCAATAAGCACAAATAAGTTTCAAGAGCTCCCAAAGCCATAACAATCAAGCTATATACATATAAATCACCTCAAATCAACCTAGGGTTCCAATTAAACATAAATTTACAAGGGTTTAGTGGCCCTTACCTTCTCCAACAGATTTACTAGCAAGAATCCAAGGCTAAGCAAGGATAGAGCAAACCTAAACATCCAAAATCACAAAAACTCATTTAATCAAAAACCCTATATACCCAAAATTTTGAGGAGAGAAACTGAGAGGGATTCGAGATTTTCTTACCAGTTTCTTATATGGATTTTGTAGAGCTCTCCACGAGGAACGCGTAGCCGCAAACGGTGCGGCGATCGGAGCTCTCTAGCTCAAGGTATGAGCTTTGGAAGAAGATGATGAATAGTGCCAAAAAAGGTTTCTTCTTCCTCTCTTCAATTCAGCATGAGTGTGGGTGTGTTTAGTGTTGTGGCTGATTTGGTTCATTTAATGAGCCTTTTATATGTTGGGCTTGGGCCCAACTTGCGTCCGGTCCAACCCGTTAGCATTTTTAGCCCATTTGGCCCAACTTTGGACCAAACCTTTAAAATTAACGCCCGGTTTTTTATTTCTAACATTTTTCTAAGGTTTTTGACGGTTTTTGCTTTTTCTCATGCGGTACCGGGCAGACTTGAACCGGTTCAACCGGTTCAACTGCTGGTTCGTGATTTTTCACAGTTTTTCGTAGAAGGCACATTTTCTGACTTAGAAAGACCCACTGAGTCCAAAAATCACCCTTAAATCCTCAAATTCTCACTCTAACTTTTTGAAGCCTAGTTTGGGCAATATTAATTACTTAATTAACTGGTTAATTAGTTGCGGTTCTTACATGCTGCATTATCATATGAGATTGTAGCACAGTTCTTCTGGATAGGGAAATGGGCTCAGAAAGTTTGCAACTTAAGTTAAATAATTTCTCTTTCTTCCTTTTTTTATATAGACATTATGTTTAATTTGTTCCTTTTTGTGGTTTTAATTTGTTATTTGAGATAATGCATATTTTAATATACATATTTATTATTTCCAAAATGTAATTAGTCTGAGCAAAATATGAACCCAACTTGCTTAATTAAGAGGCCTGCTTAAAGTAAAAATATAATATGGGAGCTCACAAACTAGATACCTCATGCATCCATCCGAGGGACCATTTTTGGCAAACTAGACCCTTTTAAGTGTGGTTCAACTCTTTCGTACCTCTTTTTTATTTTCCAATCATATCTTTTGAAGTCATTTTAATCACAGATAAAGTTGGTATGGAATCTTTCATCATATTTGCCCTTTTATATTTGAAATTGATTAAGTCAAGAATCTAATTTCCTTTAACTTATGCTAAAGATATTCCAGGAAAAATATGACAACACAGTTAAAGAATGCACAAAAGCATTAGATGTCAATCCAGTATGCATTAAAGCTTTAGTAAGAAGGGGAGAAGCTCATGAAAAGCTTGAACATTTTGAAGAAACTATTGCTGGTAAGTTCAGATCTTATATTAGGGGTTATTATACTTTAAGCAGGACTTGAACTTTATTCTCTTTTGCACAGTAAGGGGGTAAGTGTAGTTTCTCAAACTGGAAAGGTGCCACTGTTATGTGGTATTTGCCAACCTAGGGAAAGCCAGTATGAGTATCATTATGAATTCCTTATTGTTGGATCTTAATGAATAAGTACATGTTCTGCATACTGGTGCCATTCAGGTTTTTTTTTTCCTTTTTGCATCATTGAGTTCATTCATACCATAATTTTTTCACTTCACTAATTTTAGTTACTTTTTCAAAATATCAATTGACAGATATGAAAAAAACCTAGAAATTGATCCTTCAAATGATCAAGCTAGGAAGGCAATCAGACGAGTTGAGCCACTTGCTGCAGAAAAGTGAGAAATGATGAAGAGATGATTGGCATGTTTCTGTTATCATCTTTATCTTGCATTTCAATTATAGTTGCTTTTGTATTATGTACTTTGTGTAGAATAGTGCATGGGCATTATTTCCTTACATGACCTTGATCCTTCATGCATACATTTATAATTTGTTACCCAAATATGATGCTCTTTTCTTTATTTCTTTTTGCTGCTGCAAAATTACCATCAATGACGGAAAAATATCCTGTCTTGATTTCTGTGTATTTATTGGCACATTAATCTAGCTTTTTCGTCCATCCGTAAGATTTATTTGTATTCTTGTGGTTGAAATTGGCTAAGTCCATATGTTTCTTTAGTCAGATGAAACCCTTTTTGAAATAAATTATTTTATCAAAAGAATTTATGGATGGCTTATTGTGATATTTCTAAGCATGGGATACCTAGGTGATAGAAAGATATACTATTATTTTATCAAAGGAATTTATTTGCAATTTCTTCCTTCATTCTTCCGAAATCACCAATTCCTTGGGGTAGATGGTGCTCGTGTAAATTCTTCTTTTGTATGCCTTCTAAAACTCCTTCCTTTCTTATCTTTGGTTTGCCTTAGTCATTAAATAACAAGATGAAGAATATTTTGGAATTCAAAACTTAGTCCATGAAAGTGATGTTTTTTTTAAAAGAAAATTTAGCTACTTTCTTTGTAATAATAGCATTTTCTTTAAAGAAATTGGAAATAACTTTGCAGTGAATTTCAATTCTGAATTAACAGAGGCTATAATTTTACTTTAGTTGTTTCAATCTAAAATTTCTGGTATTATACTGTCGGATAAATATTGAATTATTGAATGTTGTTTTGTTGTCGTTATTTTCCTAATAGTTTTTCATCTATTTACAATTCAATAGTTGAAAATGCTATGTAAATTGAGCCGGTTCACATTATCTCCTTAAGTTTCTCTAATTTCTGTGAGAAATATTTTATCCCACTTTATAGAGATGAATCTCAGATACTAGATTTGTTGAGTTGTATTTTTAAAAGTTGTTTAGAAGTTTTGTTACTATTCTTTGTTTTGTTCTCTGTCTTTTTCTCTCTTTTTTATGCTTTTATTTGCTTTGTTTTTTATTTTGGAGATACTCATCAAATTTTATTTTAGTTTCACTTTAATAGAAAACCAGAAATTTATTCTAGTTTCACAACCAAATTGATTGAAATTTATGCCTTTTTTTCCTCTTTTGAAAGTCAAAATTACCTGGGCATTATTTATGTACAAGTGTACACCAATTGATTTTTATTGGTAAGATATTTAAAAAACTTTTTTTATTTTGTATCCCTTCGTCTTGAATTATCAAGGGTCTGTTTGCTAGGAAAAATGAGCTGCTTGATGAAGTTAATAGATATTTCTCTTTGCGTATATTTACTTAAAATAGGTTTTTATTTTCTATTTAGCTATCGAGCTTATGTTGATATTTTTTCTGAGAAGTTTGAATCTTTGATTCTGTTCTCTTATTTTTTTTAAATAAAATTAGTAAAAAATGTATTCTTATTTGTTACTCTCTTTTGTTTATACCTTCATTCCTTGATTGAATATCTTTTTTTTCTTTTGAGCATAATTTTTGAACTTTATTGATGGCCACTTTATTTTTTGATTTTTCATTACATAGATAGATAATTATCTTGTGTGTATCTTCATCGGGAATATGATATATTTTTCATTGGAAATATAATTATATAGGAAGCCTAATCAAATAATGATGTCTATACTAAAAGGTGTCCTCATCTAAGTGTACCACTCCTAAATCTATGCATAGGTTTTCTTTTTATTTTTAGTTCTCCCTTTTCTCTAGTGTTACCTCATGTTGTCTTTGTTATCTGTGTCTTCTCTCTCATCCTCTTCTCATCCCATCCTATCTTCTTCTATTAACTTACAATTTATATAGAAGATAAATTAAGGTTAATATAGCTTACCATTTATACACCTTATTTGTGTATCAATTATTGTTAGCTTAGGGCCTATATATATGATTATTTAGTGGGGCTCGCAACTATCTTTCGATTGATATCTAAGGTCAATCAACATCAATTTCAAATGTCTATCTTGCTTCTTTTTTTCCCTCCCAAAATAAGGGTTCTATGGATTTCAAAATTCAAATTACTCAATTGATTTGTGTTTATAAATAAAGGCAGAACCCATTGATCAAGGCAGATTTTTCTCACATTGATGTTGATGTTGTATGTGTTTCTTAGTTGCTGTTTTATTGACTCAAATCTGTTTTCTCTTTCATCCCTTTAATTGTATTTCAATATGACAATTGCCATGGATATGGTTAATAAGATTAATCCTGAGAAGGAAGCATAGAACCTCAAAGTTAGGGTGATTAGGCTTTGGACTGTTCCTACTTTTTTCACTGGTCAGCTTCTTCCAAATTCCATGGAGATGATTTTGGTTAATGAATCTGTGAGTTATAGTGGTCTAAATCTATTAAAATTTTTTGGCTATTTATTTTTTGCATTTAGATGTGTTTCTCCTTACCTTTTTTATATTGAGGTCTTAAATTTTGTTTCATTTAAATTTGTTTTTCTCTTTATTCGATTTGTCATTTATCAGATTTTTAGTATAATTTATGTTGATTGGTAGGGGTGCAAGATACAAGCTACTATTCGGAAGACTATGATTTACAGGTTCAAACAACTTCTCTCCGAGGGTTGAGTTTATGTCATGAAGCTCTTCTTTGTTGTGCCAAACCAATGATCTTATAGGGCCACTAGGCATCAGTTTAAGTTGATTTTCCAATTCAGGACCACTGTCAGGGATGCTATCTGCGATTTTATTTCAAAATTTGCTCTTACAATCTCTCTATTCACTGAACTTTTGGAAACCAAAGAGGATTTTGATTTCTTAGTTGGTATGTTGTGCTATTTGCTCATACCTTTTTTGTCCAGAATGATTGCAGTCTTGTTTCTTTGTGATTTGTAGAATGTTGCTTTGTTGTCATTATTTTCTAACAGGTTTTTTTAATATTTATTTCAGATGTGGTGGGTCTGTTGGTCTCTGTGTCGGAAGAGAAAGAATATGATAAAGATGGAAAGAAGATGAAGATGGCTGTGATGGAACTTGCTGAAAATGAGTTAGCGTTCTTTAATTTCTACCTCTTCCTCTTATTGAGATTGTTTTTTGTTTTCGGTGTGTTTGTATAGTCAAGTTTCTTATAGTGTAGGTGATTTTGTTGGTTGTTTTTAGTCATAGGATTTGGTGTGCCTTATTTGGTGAATATGTTGATGAACTTAATCGATTTCTATCTTCTGGGTATGCTGAATAGCCAGTTGTGGTTTTACAACTTGCCAAAGTTAAGATTTTTAGCGGTTTGTATCATATAAATTTCATTTCAGGTGTGTCAGTTATCCAAGTTCACTTGGTTTTACCATTATATTCCTGTAACAAATGTATATATATATTTTTTTTTCAGGTAGAGTTGGACTTCAGAATATTATGTTTGCATCAAAGCTTGGATTTAATCTTGACATCCCAGAGGTGGCATCTTTTCAGAAAAGGTATCTTTGTACATGTAGTTTCTGTTGTGTTTTTTGTTGTTGTTAACAGTTCTATTCCACATGGAGTTAGTGCATCCCAACCCATTAGCATTGTTGGATCTGGAAAAAATATCGAAATAGAAGAAGATTTTATGAAGCTCACACCTAGGTGTACTGTGAAGTCGCTTGATGATAACAACCGGGTTGGAACCAGTTTAATTTTTTTATCATGTTTACTCTTGATAATTTGTGTTAAATTTTTTTTTCTACTCGTTAGTAAATACTGCTTTGTTTTGGAACGATATTAATCCTTTTGTCCTCCTTTGTACTTGAAAATACTATGCTGTTAGTATTTATTTTAATTTTTCAGTTTTAGTTTGTATTACAACTATCTTTGGTTATAATGTCTTAACATTTATAGACATGGTTTTATATTTTTAGGCTAGAACTTTTATTGTACTAGCCAAGATAGCTGAAATAGTTGAGGATGGTCCTTGGTGGTACTCTGCTTGTGTGTGTGGCAGAAGTGTTCAGGCAGAATCTGGGATTTACTTTTGTCAATTTTGCAACATCCATGTTACAAATGTGACTCCTAGGTATAAATATTTTACAATGCTTCCTTTGTGCTTTGTTAAATAGTGAATTATTTCTGCGTAGTTGTTAACCTTAGGCAAGTATTTATGTGGATCTTAAAAAAATCCAGGTTTAGAGTGAAGGTGTTGGTTGAGGATTCCACTGGTGTTTCTATTTTTGTCCTCTTTGATCGTGAGGCAAGTTACCTACTAAATAAAACTTGTGCCTAGCTGTTTGAACAACATCTTAAGGATGTTGATGTAAGTCACTCGAATTCTATATTCTTTTTATGTGCTGATTTTATTGTTAAAGATTTTTCTTATCCTTCGATTTCTACCAATTCATTTTTTCTGTTGTGTCTGTTTTATATTGTTCGTAGGTTGTGTTTGGCACACAGTCTCCTCCTATATTCCAAGAAAATGTTGGAAAAACTATGCTATTCAAGGTTCTTAGTAGGCCTGTTGGGATGGAGAAATTCAAAGGGACTTATCCAGTGAGGCGTGTTTGTGATGATGCTGCAATAGTTGGAATGTTTGAGCTCTCTGGTTCAGATTTGAGTCCTGAAAATATATAAAATAGAATTCGCACCTATTGTTTCATTTTAATAAATTCTTTCTTAAATTTTTCATTTTTTGGTTATTCCACCTTTATTCATGTCTTATATCGGATGTGCTTTATATTATCCAAGGCTGGATTTGTACCAAAAGGAGAGGGATTATTTAGGAAACCCTCTAAGGTTACCAAATCACCGAATTTGGGATTGACTCCTTCCAGCTGCTCTAAGCTCTTTGCTGGTTCGCCTCAATGTACCCAAAAAAAATCAAGTGTTGTTGACTTGGGAGCTGATGAAGATGCTAAGGTTCCATGCTTTCAGTTTCTTCTATTATTTTTTCTGTATTACTTTTCACCCTTTTTTGAGTTGTGTTTAAATTGAACCTAATATGTTGTGTCATTTAATAGTGTCCTCTCCTCAAGAGAAAGTCTGCTGATGCTGTGGTGGATAAGTTAAATGAAGTGGATAGTTCTAAAAATTCATGTGATGAAGTTGATGAAAGTGAAGAGGTGAGTAGTGTTGCCAAAGTTTTTTTTTTTTTTTGATAGAGCGCTTAATTTTATGATTAAGTTTCTTTGACTAGAACTCATTAATTATCCCTCTAATTAGGTTCATATTTTCATGCAATTGTTTACACTAGGAGTATGTGGTTGGCGTTAATCGAGGTTCTGTTGATCTGAGAAAGATGTGAAGCCTTCGTTGAAGAGGTTGAGAAGATCCTTGAGGCTGCAATTTGATGAAGCTGATGAGTCTCGTGGCTCGGGGAATGATGGCTCCTCTGGACATGGGGTTAATTGAGGTGGCTGCACATGGCAGTTAACTAGAGCTACTGATTAGGACTAATCTAGGGCATTAGGTATTTTGGTTGTGTCCATGTAATAGCATTTGATGCATTGGATTGTAGTGGATGAGAATATGTGTGTATTTTTATGTTTTGTATAAGTTGTTTGGATTTTTTTTGGGCATCTTTCTCATGTAATAGATTAAGTTCTAGGGTGTCGACACAATATCATTAGCCACTAGGCAAATTAGCTATTTAGCTCTTTATATTTGTACTTATTTCTTTGAAATTCAATAAAATGCAGTAGCTCTTTTATGATATAAAAATCTCTCCTTCCACAATTTAGTTTATTCCTTAACTTATGTGGTTTTGTCAAGTGAATACTTTGTGGTATTTAGATGACTGAATATTCATGTGTTGTTGAATTGATTTATACTTTCTTGATATATCTATATTGAATAGCTTGGAAGTAATCTTTTGGCCATTTCTTTTGTTTGATGGATTTCTTAGGTGCATTTTGCCTAAAATAGCTAATGTAGCTTATGTATTAAAAAAGGTTCATTCTTTTTTATCCATCACAAGTTGGGAGTGATCTTTTGGTAATTTCTTTTGTTAGATGGATTTTATGGATGCATTTTACCTAGAATGGTTAATGTAGCTTAGGTATTAAAAAAGTATATTCTTTTTTATCCATCACATCTCATGCTCCTAAAGTAGGATTTTTTTTAATTAAAATTGGTAGACTATAATTGCTATTAGACAAAGAGGTCTACTTGCTAAAATGCCCTATTCAACTAGGGTAGTCTATTTCTCTTTCATATAAAACCAAAGGTTGTTCTTTTTTTATTTGGTTTGGACATTCCATTTAGTTATTTTTCCTTGTGTTATTCTTTACCAAACAACACTATGAGTGAATCATCTAAAGATGCTAGAAAGAGAAGAAAATTGGCTATGAAGAGGAAAAAATATGATACACTTGGAATAAGAAATGGTTAGTTTGATTCTTTTGTCAATTATTGTTTCTTTAACAAATGATGTATTACTTACCTAGGGTATCTCACATATTTTTTTTTATTTTTCTTTCTATATTTTTCTTATATAGCTCAACTGGCCTTTTTATCTCAGAGTATTCTATCTTGTGTTGGATCAATATATACTAATGAAGGTATATACATATGTGTAAGCAAGTATTTTCAGTATGTTGTTATAAATAGTTGTTTATAATAAATCAGTATTGATATTATTTTATTCTTTAAGCTATTTTTTTATGACTACATAAATATTTCTTGTTAGATGAAGGTGTTATGCATAATATCCTCAATGATGTATTCACAAGCTTTGTTGATATTAATGACCATGTATTGTTTGCATCAAGTGAGACGAAAGATTTGTATTTGGTCTTAGTAAATAATTCCAATACTTTTTCTTTCTTCTCTGTGTTAATCGGTAAATTTTTTTTCCTTCAACATATAATAGAACATAGATGTTCATTATTTTATAAATAGGACACTTGGACCATGGTGATTGTAATTACACTTGCACATGGTGTGGTGCAGGCTTTTGGTATGATGAACATGTTATCAGAGAATCTAAAGTTAGTCAACCAGTATTTTCAATGTGTTGCCTTAAAGGAAAAGTGCAATTGCCATTGTTGAAGGAGCCACCTGAATTGTTGGTTTCGCTTTTGAATGGAAATGATCTAAGGAGTAAACATTTTTTTAAGAACATTTGGGCATATAATAATTTGTTTTGTTTTACTTCTATTGGTGGAAGGGTTGACACGTCTCTTAGTAATGGATCAGGTCCGTCGCAATTTATTCTCTGTGGCCAGAATTACCATAGAATTGGTAGTTTACTCCCCGTGCCTGGGTAGCAACGAAAATTTACTCAGTTGTATATTTTTTACACTGAGAATGAGCTGGCAAATAGAGAGGAAGTTTTTTGGTATGATTTAAATATGGTTGATGAAATCCCAATTGTTGTATTTTCATATTTGTTTTCCATTAGTTTTTATATGTTTCTACTTGACAATTATTTTTATATGTAGCTTTAGCAGTCGTACGGGTTCTTTGGATTCAACATTAATTGAAGATTTATTAAAGATGCTTGATGAGAATAATGTCGTTGCAAAATCTTTTCGAATGGCGAAAAAGTTCTATCAGCAACGTCCTACTAAGGCTTTTTCCATTCATTTGTTTAGACATCGAGCAGCAGACCCTCGAGTATATAATGAGCCCACAGTTTCTGAAATTGCTGGTCTTATTATTGGGGATTTTGATGGATCGGATACTGCACGTGATATTATTGTTCAGTGGAGGAATGGAGACTTAAAACGCATTCATGAGACACATACATTGTACTGGCCGTTGCAATATCCTTTGCTATTCCCGTATGGTGAAAATGGATACCAGGAAGATATACCATACCATTGTGTTAGAAGTAGAGAAAATATACCAAAAAGATAAAGAGTTTCTCTACGGGAATTTATTTGTTTTCGAATCTAAGAACGAGAAAATGAGTTTGGGACGATACTCAAGTCTAAAAGGTTATTTCAACAATTTATTGTTGATTCGTTTAGTATGGTTGAATCACAGCGTCTTATGTATATAAGATTTGACCAGAAGAATATAAGATCTCATATCTTGCAAGGGATTGAAGAAGCCATGGAACGAGGAGATGTTGATGCGTGTTCCATTAGAACCAGGATTGTGTTACCGTCTTCTTTTACTGAGAGCAGAAGATATATGTTTAATAATTGTCAAGATGCTATGTCTATTTGCAAATAATATTGTTATTCTGATTTATTTATTACTATAAAATGCAACCCGAGTTGGTTGGAGTTTCAAAGATACACTGAACGGTCTCATATTGCTATATCTAATCGGCCTGATCTTGCATGTAGGTTATTTGAGTTGAAAATTCAATCTTTGATGACTGATTTGAAGGATGGAGTTCTTTGGACCTATGAATACCGGTAAGTTTTATGTGATTATTTCTGCTTATTTAATAATGAGTTATATATGCAAAATTAAATTTTTCTTTTGTTTAGGGATGTATACAACTGAATTTCAAAAAAGGGGTTTGTCACATGCACATATTTTGGTTTGGCTTCAAAATGTGGGTAGGTTACAAACAACTGAAATCATGGATGAGGTTATATCAGCTGAGTTACCAGATCCAATTAGATTTCCAAAGTTGTATAGTGTTGTTACCAAATATATGATTTATGGTCCTTGTGGTAAATTAAGACCTTCTTCTCCTTGCATGAGAAATGGTGGCTGTTCTAAATTCTATCCAAAGAAATTTGTTGATGCAACAGGTTTTGATAAAGATGGTTATCCAATATATAGAAGGAGAAATATGGAAATTACTTATAAAATAAATGGTGTGGATGTGGATAATCGATTTGTTGTTCCTTATAATCCTTTGCTCCTTATGAAATATCGAGCCCCTATCAATTTGGAGTTTTATAACAAGTCAAATGTCATCAAGTATTTGTTTAAATACATAAACAAGGGGCCAGACCGCATCACTGCATCAATTAGAAATGTACAAACTCAGGAACATGGTGGTCAAGATGTTGATGAGATTAAGTAATTCTATGATTGTCGCTATCTAGCGCCTTGTGAATCTTCTTGGAGACTATTTGCATTTGATATTAATCATAAATGGCCATCTATTCAGCAGTTGATATTCCATTTGCCTGGAAAGCAGAATCTATTATTCATTGATCATGATAAGATTCCTGAAATTATTGAGAAGAACAAGTATAAGGATACAATGTTTACTGCATGGATGCGAGCTAATCTTAAGTTACCGCATGGTAATCAGTTATTATATTCTGAATTTCCAAATTATTTTATTTACTTGCGTGATTCTCAAGAATGGGTTCCAAGGCAGAGAGGGTTCTCAATTGGAAGGTTAACTTTTATCCATGTTGGTTCGGGTGAGATATTTTATCTGCGTTTGTTGCTCAATGTTCAAAGGGGTTGTAAAAGTTTTGAAAACATCCGCACTGTTGATGGTGTTGTATATGATTCTTTCAAGGCTGCGTGCAATGCTCTTGGTTTATTGAGTGATGATCAGGAGTTCATTAATGCTATTAAAAAAACAGCAGAATTGTCATCTGGTTTTCAGTTGTGTCAGTTGTTTGTTACACTGTTAGCATCTAATTCAATGAACAAACCAGAGTTGGTTTGGAGAGACACTTGGAGATTGTTAGCTGATGACATTTTATATTATAGAAGACGGGAGTTGCAATTGCAAGGTATTATTTCAAAGTCTTATTCTATTTATTATTATTCAGTAAGTTTATTTGTAGATGGTTATATCATGATAAGTTTACCTTTTATTTGTAATTCATGTGCCCTTTTTTTTACTTACTTCGTAGAGCTCGTGATGACAGAAGAAGAACTTGAAGTTCTTTGTTTGATTGAAGTTGAAAAATTATTGCAAATGAATGGCAGAAGCTTGAAAGATTTTTCCCAAATGCCTTTTCCTAATCAGGATTTGGTTTCCCATTTTTCAAATTCTATGATTATGAATGAGATGAATTATGATGTAGATCAACTTCGAGAAGAACATGATGTAAATTTGGATAAATTGATAGATGAGCAAAAACTGATCTATGAGAGAATAATTGATACAGTTGCTAATAAAAGACCTGGATTCTTTTTTGTGTATGGATTTGGTGGAACTGGAAAAACATTTCTGTAGAGATTGTTGTCTTTTCGTCTTCGATCAGAACGAAGAATTTTTTTAAATGTTGCTTCTAGTGGTATTGCATCTTTATTGCTCCCTAATGGGAGGACTGCGCACTCATTGTTTTGCATCCCCATTGAGCTGAATGAGGAATCTGTTTGTAGTATTAAGAAAGATAGTCAGCGAGCAGAACTCATCCGTCGTGCTTCTCTAATAATATGGGATGAGGCATCCATGACGAACAAGTTGGCATTTGAAGCGCTTGATAGAACTTTCCATGACCTAATGAAGCGCTTGATAGAACTTTCCATGACTTAATGAGTTCAAATGTTGTTTCGGCTCGTGATATTTCGTTTGGTGGAAAAGTTATTGTTCCTGGTGGTGATTTTAGACAAGTGTTGCCAGTTATTCCGAAAGGAACTCGTGCTGAAATAGTTATGGCTTTAATTAATTCGTCAATTCTTTGGAAGCATTGTAAGGTAATGTGGTTGACAAAAAATCTTAGGTTGGGAAAGAACTATGTTTTGTCAAATTTGGATGAAATAAAGGAATTCTCATACTGGATTTTAAAGATTGGTGAAGGTTCTTATGGGAATCAAAAGGAGGATGAAATAATTGTTGATATTCCAAGTGATTTACTTATTCCTCCAACTGACAATCCTATTTAGGATATTGTTTCAGCTATATATTCAAATATTCATGATAACTATGGTAATGTTTCTTATTTTCAAGAATGTGCTATACTTGCTCCTACTATTGATATTGTGCAACAGATAAATGACTTTGTTGTTGATAGTTTTCCTAGGTCTGAGAAGGTTTATTTGAGTTCTGACTCTATTTGTCACAGTGATTGTCAAGATGGGATTGATACTGATTGGTTGACAATTGAGTTTTTGAACCAGATTACATGTTCTGGGATACCAAAACATGCTCTTAAATTGAAGAAAGGTGTTCCCATTATTTTGTTATGAAACATAGATCAAGCAAATGGATTGTATAATGGAACTCGACTCATTGTTCAAGATCTTGGAGAGAACATTATTGGTGCTGAAATTGTGTCCGGAAGTAACATTGGTGACAAAATTTTTATTCCTCGGATGAATTTAATACCCAGTGATCCTGGAATCCCGTTTAAATTTCAGCGTAGACAGTTTTCTGTTAGTCTTTGTTTTGCAATGACTATTAATAAGAGTCAAGGGCAAACATTAGCTCTGGTCGGTATATATCTTCGAAGAGCAGTTTTTTCTCATGGTCAGTTGTAGGTTGCAATATCCAAAGTGACGACAAGGTCAGGATTGAAGATATTATTATCTAATGAAGATGATGAAATGTGTAACCTCACATCAAATGTTGTTTACAAAGAAGTTTTTCAAAAAATATAATTTGGTAAGTAGTTTTTTCTCTATGCTATATGAATTATTGATTGAAAAAGTTGAGGTTTGTTTTAGAAGTATTCTTTTTCTGTTTATTTTTTATTCTATTTGGGGTCTATATTTTAATTTTTGTTCAAAATTTTGTTAAATTCATAGAGGAGCAAAAGATGTAGAAAAATATACAATTCTTCTGTATAAAAAAAATTGATTTATTTTAAGCTTAAAATTTATTTTTTTAAATACTGAAATTTAATTTAAACCTAAAATATTATTAATTCGTTTTATCATTAAATTTTATTTTATTTCCAATTGAAATTTAAGTTTTGATTGAATAGAGAAAGGTTGATGTGATAGAAAAATCTACCTTCCAAGATAAAATGATTATGTGAAATCCTCACCCATTCTCGATATCCTTCCAATTTGCCTTATCCCTATAAACCCATTTTCCACAGCTATCCTATTTTACTTTTTCTTATCCCATACCCTATAAACCCCTTTTTACTCTGGTTCCTATTTCAATTTTAGGGGTCTTTTCCATAGGACATGATGGCATTCGCGTTCTTCTCCTTCCCAGGCTCTCCGTTTCATGTCACTCAACATCTCCTTTGTAGACCTGGAAAAGCTACCTGCTATATGGAGGGAGCGCTGGCTCTCCATTTCATGTCGCTCAACAGGTCTTCCCAGGCTCTCCATTCCATGTCGCTCAAAGATGATATATTTTCCTGCTGCAGCGTTTCTTGGGTTCCGATGATGGCGGCGATGAAGAGCTTCTCTCTCCCATATAATGGTGACATGGTAAAGATCTTCTGTCAGAACATGCATAGGGTTTTCCATTGATTTGATGAATGTTTGCAGTTAGCAATCACAGGGCACAGTAGGATTCACTACACAGGTACTCTATTTAGATTTGTAGTTGCCTATCAAATCGCTAATTGTAACTACTTCTACTTCTTTACCGTGATTTTGTATCTAAATGAGTCATTTTTTAATGTGGAAGTAACTGATGGATTCAAATAGCTATTACGTAGGGTTGCTATTGATCATGATGATTGTAATATCTACTGGCTGTACTTTAGTTGAAATTCTTTTGGAGTAGGTGTATTCGGGTTTTCATTTCATTGATTTTGAATGTTATTGGAATTTGTTATTTCTGATTTTTCAAATTGCTTTATTGGTCCTAGAAAAAGAGTTTCCTTTTGTATGCTCTTTCTTCTCTGAATTATTATTCAACATTGGGTATATCCTTTCATTTCTTGTGCTGGTTCTGGCAATGGATGCAGCAAATGAGATTTGTATGGTGTCAAATGATTCACAACAATGCCTTCATAACATCACTCCTTGGAAGGAGCATTGGAAAATAACCGTTAGGGTGATCAAGATGTGGAGTTTATGTGATCCCAGAGAGGAGACTGATGAACCTGCTTTTCTTCATATTATGGTCATGGATAAATCAGTGAGTTGTTATATATGTTTTGAGACATTTTTTAATCCGAGAGTTATTATATATGTTTTCAGACTTTTGTTTAATTTTTCAAGTTTACTCTCTGGTACAGATTCAGGCTATTTAATTTTGTTTTGTTTTGAGTTAAATCAGATATTTCTATAGAAGGTTTTTCATCATTAGAAGAAGCTATGTGAAATGTGGAAAATTATAATTCATAGTTTTATGATTCCAAATTTTTTTTGTTGTTGTTATTGGTATGAGTTCTTTCTTAATTGTTTAGTATGCATAATCTTATATGTGTAAATTAATGCATGAATACTGCTTGATAGAACGTCTATGTGAATAATTTGAAAGCTAAATTTAATGCTATATATCTGTTGCATTAGTACACAGTTCCATCCTTGGAAATTTTTCTGTGACTTTCTTCATTTGTCATTCTTTCAAACATGTTATTTAATACAAAGAGATGGATATGTTGATCACTTGCTTTGTTTAACTTGTGTTGGTCTTTGGAATCTGTTGATAATTGAAATTTTGCTATTTACTACTTTATTTTTTTTATTCTACAAGGGCATGGATTCAAGAGAACTAGACAATCAATCATGGTGGTTTAGTTTTAATGTGTTATTTGGATAGGGCAATGCTTATTTAATGTGTTCTTACTTGAGTTGAATTTTCGTTTAACTTGTGTGTCACTCTAGAATATGCCAATGCTTGAGATGTTGCTAAAAACTACTTTATGCTTTTTCCTCTACAAGGACATTGATCCAAGACAAATAGACTCCCAAATTTACTAAAAAATCCTAGACGTACAATTTCTGATATATATACTCTGATCTCACACTTTTACTACATTGAAATTATTGAGAGAGATTCTTGAATATGAATTAGGACATCGAATATTTGTTTTGTTATATTCAGCTCATGAGTTATGGTTGAATGCATTTGGTGACAAAAAAGTAGATAGAATTTTTTGATACAAATTACATTTTAAGCTCGAATGGTGCATCAGTAAGAGAAGTTAATGGGTTTGAGCCATTGACCATATTTAATCAGTTGGATCTTAGGGGGACCATAAATTGAAATGATCCAACCACATGTATACATGCATCTGAATACTTCAATACTAATACTACTTAGTCTCATTATTTGCTTAATTTCTGATTCTCTTTCAATTTTATATTTGGTATTCTATGTATCTTTATTTAGTTTCTTATCTCACATGCTGTAGTAGTTCTCATTTAGTGATTTTTGGAAATGACATACTCATTTAGTGCAATGACATGCTTTATAGTTTCTCAAGTAAAAGTTATAAAGTCTAAATTTTCTATATAATTTGTTCTGAGTTTTGGTATATTATTTCTACCTTTTATGTTCGGTTCGAAGATGCAGAACTTTTATTTCGTTCTTTATTCTCAGCTTTCCTGTGTTGTTTGTGGATTTTATTCTAGGGTAAAAATGCTAAAGTAATTCGAATAGCGTAAAAGTGTAGTCTGTGTGTTCAAATCAGTTTAATGAAAATTCAGCTTCTTCAATTAGTCACTTGAATTGGATATTGCCTATTTAGTGAAAAGACATAGTCTAAAATTTCAGTTTTTTATATTTTCTCATTAAAAGGTTTGAATGTTCTTTTTTGTTTTTTGTCAAAAGTTTGGGTGTATATTTTGGATATTTAACCTGGAGTTAGAAAATCCTAAAAGTTTTTCAAAATAATTGAACAATTGTGATTTTAACTTAATCGATTTGTGTGCACTTTCTTAAAAGTAGTTGAGTTCAACAAATTGTATAAAAATTCCAACTGCTAACCAAGCTTTATGTTCTAGACTACGTAGTTTATCATTTTATATTGTATTTTGTGTCACATAAATTATGAAGTTAAACAACTTTCCTTAGAAATTGGAGTGTGTTACGTTATTTCTAAATTAGTGTGAGAGGAACAAATTTGTTTTCATGGTTAAAAAAAAATAATTCACTCATATTTTGAAGCGATTTTTTGTAAATTTATTTAAAAATAAAGTTTTCTATCTTTTATAATTAGTAATTTTATGCTAACCATTTTTTTTTCTTTTGCCAATGGCAATCAATTAAAAAAATAATAAAAAAATTTAAGGATCAAACTTCGA
The DNA here is from genome assembly GCF_000816755.2 of Arachis ipaensis. Classification (NCBI taxonomy): domain Eukaryota; kingdom Viridiplantae; phylum Streptophyta; class Magnoliopsida; order Fabales; family Fabaceae; genus Arachis; species Arachis ipaensis. The sequence continues at coordinate 24,921,652 of NC_029788.2, forward strand.
ATAATGTTTTTAAGAAAAATTGGAATGAATATATAAATTATTTGTTGTAAGACCCAGAATCTTTGAAAAGTCTTTTTATGATCAAGTCTCAAATCATATGGTTATTTATAGCCTTAATTTCAGAAATTATTTTATTAAGGGTAATTAAGGCAAGTTTCGATTTATTGAATTTGAGATAAGTTATGATTATTATCCAATTTTATAATTATTGGATTATTTCCTATATTTGAATTATAAAGCTGATAGTTATGAAATAATAAGGATTTTATACGATTTGGATTAGATAAGTAATATTTTAAAATATTACTATTGCTATTTTGGAAAAATGAAGAAAATAAGTATATTATTTCTAATTATTTGGTGGGGACATTTTATTGAAAATAATTGGTAAAATTGATGAGCAAATAGTATTTCTATACATTATTATTGTTGGATTGGAATTTATTTCTAACTACTATATTATCCCTATTTTAAAGTGAAATTACCATAATGCCCTTAAGCCTAATTTTATTCAAAAATCCTAACCCACTACCCGGTTTCCCTAAACCCAGCAGCAGTGACACACTTTCCCCTTCCTCCAATTCAATGCGCAGCAGCAGCAGTTGCTGCCATCAAATGAAACGGAAAGAAAGAAAAGGGTTAGGAGGAAGACGGGAAGGAGAGGGAAGACGGGAGGTATGGCACCGGCAAGCAGCCACTGCCGCCGTGCCACCAACCCTGTCGCAAAGAAGAGGCATCGGAGAGAAGGGGCTTCACCTGCGCCGTCTTCCAACCGTCATTCGGCCCGTCATCTTCGGCGTCTCACTGCCGTCGCTGGGGAAACCGCACGCCTTCGAGGTTCCTGCCGCTGCCTTGGAGTCCGTTGTCAGCGTCGCGGCCAGAGGGGAGATCTGAGAGAGAAGGAACGCCGCGTCGTGCCTGCGCCGTCATTCACGCTCGTCGGCGCGAGCTTGTTGCTGTCGAGGAGGAGTTGGTGTCGCAGGCGAGAGGGAGAGACGCAGCGCGCGAGGAACAGAACGTGATGGAGGAGAGGAATCTTGTCACTGTCGGTCTATGGCTGCCACTGGGGATGGGTTGCTGAGAAACCACACCGCCATCGCCGGAAGAACACTGCCGGTAAGGTCTTGTTAATGGATTCTGTTTCTTTTGAATTCCAAGAATACCATAGTAATGGCTTGTCGCTGTAGCGGTCATCTGAGTCGCGTGAAGGGAAAATGAGCCACTGGGTGTCGCCGCACCTGGCCTCCGCCGCCTCTGTCGCCGAAAACAGCCACCGAGTCCTCTATTTTGGTAAGAATTTCTGAGTCGAAAGGCTTTTTGTCGCTGCTCTGTAAACTTATGCTGAGGCGTCGTGGTGTTGTCCATCATAGGGTTGTGTATCGATGCTTGCGTGTCATGCTCGGAGTTCATGGCTGCTTCGTTTTGCTAGTTCAGTAAGTATTTATGTTTCGGAAAACCTCGCGTTAGTATTCTGTTGTGTTCGGTTAATGAATATGAGTTTTGATAACATGGGGTCGAGTCCTAATTATTGTATATTGTGATTAGTATTGCTATGGTTATTGCGAACGTGACTGGGAGCTAAGGTTTTGGTTGCCGTCAGTTTGGGTTGAGGCAAAAAGGACTCTGTGAGACGTTTGGGTTATGGAATTGCGTTTTGAGGTAGGGGCGCTTTCCAAAAACTATATTTTTACATGTTGGAATTATTACATATGGATACTGATGTGAGAAAATGTGTATTTGGTGATTGTATCGGCCTTATGTATTATTTGATTGACTCGAATGTTTATGGATGTTGGTTTGGCTGAGTTGTTGTGCGGCTTTGTTAAATGTAATGTTTTGAAGCTGATTCTTTAAATATTTGAAATATGAGTTTAATCTGTTGAGGATTGATTTGAATTGAGTTGATTATTTTGATGATGTGAAAGATAGAATACTCTTGAAATTCAGCCTGAGTTGCTTTAATTGATTTGGTTTTGATAAATGATTTATTACTGAACCGATTCTTTAAAGCTTTGGAAATGAGTTAAATCGGTTGATATTAAGTTGATTTTGAAATGGTTTTCTTGAGATATGCCACTGAGGTGATTGTTGGATTTAGCTTGCTTTGAATTGATTTCTGGTTTTGAGCTGTTGAAAAGGAATGAGAAACGGTTTAGTTGGGACCCGAGCCCGGTGACAAAGTCCAAGTTTTAGGGGAGGTGCTGCAGAAATTTCTACAAAATCCTAGTCTTGTTTAAAAAGTTATTTAAAAAGGATTGAATTTGAGAAGTTGTATTATTTGATTTATTAAGAGAATGTGTATATTTTCAAGCTTAATTTATTTAGTGAACTTTATGTCTTGAGTTTGACTTATTTAGAAATGAACTATTTTTACCGTTTGAATCACTGAAGGAAAGAATGATGCTTTAATATTGATTTCAATATAAAAAGGAGCTTTTAGTGATTTTAAAGGAATCTAAACTTTTGATTGAGTAATTAAGTTTGAGGCATTTTGGAAGAGTTAGAAAAATGGGTTCCAAAAAGAAACCTGAAAGTGGTTTGATTCAAATGAACCGGTTCCTTTTCAAATGAGTTGATTTTTGGACCGGGTTGGAACTTGTGATTTTGTATGGTCGCCTGAGATGATTTGAGAAACGAGATTTCTAAAGCCAAGGCTGAAAAGAGTTGAAACTTGATTTCAAAGTGAAACGATTTGAGAAAAAGTGATTTATGGCTTAAATGCCGGTTTTATGAATTTGATGATGGTGGATGGTGGAAGTGCTGTTTTGTGATGGGCCGGAATGGCTGTGTATGATTATGAATATTGGCTGGTTCTGGATTGAACCGCGAGCCGGAATGGCTGTGTATGATACTAATTTATGGCTGATTGCCGAATGAGTTATGGGTCGTATGACTAACTATGAATTATGAATTTAAGCCGGATGGCTGAGATAGATGTTGTTCCATGGCTGGGACTGAATGAATATATGCTTGAGATACCTGGGTAGTAGCAAGGGTTGTGGTTCGTCCCACTTGCTCCAGGTTAGAGACTGTGATGCCTGGGTAGTAGCGGTAGTAATGGTGATTCCACTCGCTCCAGGTTAAGCTTTTAAACACTCACCTGGGTAGTAGCCACAGTAGTGGTTATTCCACTGGCTCTGGGTTGAGCAGGTAGTAGCAATGGGGTTGTAGCTCAAACCTACTTGCTCCGCGATGGGTGTTTCTGTCCATGGTTAGCTACCAGGACGTGTCGGGTTGGCTATATAACTGACAGATGATATCATCAGCCACTAGGACAGGCATGCATCATACGCATCTATGTGACATTGTTTGGGTGTGCATATTATACTTGGTTTGCCTATGTGATTAATTGCTAATTGTTCTACTTGCAATAAATGTTCGTTTGTGCTTGCATCTTCCTATTTGTGTTTGCTACTGGGACTCTGTTGGACTGTGGTGATTGGTTGATGGTTGGATTGTTTGGGCCTAGGGCCGTGGTTGGAATGAGATGAACCGATGGTTGATTTCGGTTTTGTGCTTCTGGTTTGGAATAAAATATGAAAGGCTATTTTGGTTCAGCATAGATAAACCGTTTTGAAAGGCTTTTGAGTTTTTGAGAATTGAACTGTTCCTCTTTCAGAAAAGATTTCTGATTCCTCTTTTATTGTAAATCGTTGTTTTTGAAAAGAGGCATAAGACGGTTATTAATCACTGGTACGGTTTACCTTCACGTATCTTGTATGGTGTTTATGGATGTACGTTATCGAACGAAAGTATTTTTGGGAGCGGTATTATGGTTTAAAGTTTTAAACAGGCTCATATTTTAGTATTAAATAGTATAAGTGTCGTCGTAATGTCCGAGCTATCAGAGTCGCGCAGCCGGAAGCATGAGCTTCGGTAGTTAGGGTGTTACATTTGTTAGTTATTAGAAGATAGTGCATTTTTTTGTAAACCGGTACAATTTAAATTAGAAAACTAATATATCATTTTTTTAAAAAGCAATTTTATCAAATGAATTAAACTATTTGAGGGACAAATAATAGTTTATTACAATTTTAATTAGAAAACTAATATATTATTCTTTTAAAATTTATTTTATCAAAAGAATTAAACTATTTAAGAGACAAAAATAATAATTTATTCTCACTTAAATTTTAATATGATTACATCAATGGTTGGTTTTTGTACCCTTTAGAAGACACTGGAGGAAGCAATTCTAAATGCAGTTTAATTTTCCAACTGCTTGGGCGGTTATCCCATATATATAAAATACAATAATTCATAAAAACATATCACTTACCCAATAAAGTGAAACAGAGGGTGTAAACCCTGGTTAAATTAGTAGATAATTAGTTAATAAAATAGTTTTTAATAAGGAGGATTAGAAATGTGAATATTATATTAAATTAGGATAGAGCTCATCGAAACGAAAATTTTGACACTAATTTCGAAAAAAATGGTCCAAAATTGGACCGAACAGACCGAACCGGTTGAACCGGACCCGAACCGGGCTATCGGTCCAACCGGACCAGCCCTTTTAAGTGAACCCAAGCCTTCATCCCCCTCATTTCAACGTAAACGAAGCTGAAAGCTTCCAGGGAAATGAAGAACGAAACATTCCCGTAAACCCTCACGTAAATTTCCAACTCCCGTAACTCCTCCGTTCGAGCTCCGATCGCCGCACCATTTGCGGCCACGCGTTCACCGCGTCGAGCTCTACATTTCTACCGGAACAATTTCATAGGTAACTTGCTATTTCACTCTCAGCTTCATCTTCCCCCAATTTTCGAATTTTAAGTGGGAATATTGAATTTCTTTGATTTCTGATGTTTTAGGATCCAATTAGCTTGAGAGAAACGTTCACTCTTGCTTATGTGAAGCTTGGGTAAGGTGAGGATACGATAATTCTATTTTATTTTCATTAAATTTGAGCTTTGAGTATTAAATTGGGTACATATGTGTTATGAATGTGTATTAGGTTGAAAATAAATAATTGGAGCTTGAAATTGTGAATACTGGAACTTGGAGAAAGCGGATTAGTTGAGTTTTGAGGGGATGTCTTGGTTTTGAATAAATAGCTTTGGTCGTTACGTGAAAATCGGCTAAGGTATGGTTTAGGTTTCTTACATTTAATATATAATGTTCTGTGAAAACTTAGGCTAAACGGCCATAGGATAAGTTGGAATGCAGGTATATGTTTAATGTTTAGTAATTTGTTGATGAATATATTTGGTTGAAGTTTATTGGATAATTAGTTTTAATTTTGGATGGTGAATGTTGTTATGTTAATTTGGAGAGAATTAT
>NC_029788.2:24930301-24932795 GCF_000816755.2 Arachis ipaensis
AGGGTGGCAAAGTCCGAGTTTTAGAGGAGATGCTGCCGAAATTTTATAAAAAAATTAGAGATTTTATTTAGATGATTATTTGAAAGAGATTTAGATTTAAATGTTATATAGTTTGATTTTGAGTTATTAAGAAAGTGAGTATGTTTTAAGTTTGAAGTTTGATTCTTAGAAAAGAATGAATTATGTTTTGAATAGAAACTATTGATGGACGGAATGGGAGGTGTGATAATGAAGGATAAGGATTGAATATGTTTAATGTATGATGATGAATGAGATGCAATTGAGAATGATGTGGATGTTGAGGAATTATAATTGAATTATTTATGTGGCTTATGAATTTGAATAATCTGAGATACGAGATTCCCTGGATTAAGTGTCGTGGCTTGCCACCATGTGTACCAGGTTGAAAACTCGATACTCTGTTGACCCTACGACGTAAGTGTGACCGGGCACTATATAAATTCCCGGGAATGTTACCCCCATTGAGCAATATTGATTATTTGAGAAAAATCTATGCATAGACTCTTGGGGATGCACGTCGGGGGACAGTCTAAGGACAATTCAGACTTGTCGGGTTGGCTGGATAACCGACAGATGAGCCTCATCAGCCATAGGACAGGCATGCATCATATGCATATTACTTGAATTTCTTGCTTGTGCTCTAATTGGGTGTGCCTACCTGTATTTGCCATGCTAAATGTGTATTTGTTATCTGCAGTAGTTGTAACCTTCTTGTGTTTGCCTTTATCTGTCTATTTGTCTATGAAAATGCATGATGGAGTTGGAGGTATGGAGGAATAGCAGCATAGGACTTAGATTTAAGGTTAAGTTATAATTAAATATTTTTAGGAAACCACCTTTTATGGCTTCTGTTTAATACTTTAAGCTCTACACTCTGAGTGTCGGTGTTCTAGGATTGCCTCTGGCATTCCTAGGACCTTATATATTATGTGTGTGCCACCTTTACCATACTGAGAACCTCCGGTTCTCATTCCATACTATGTTGTTGATTTTCAGATGCAGGTCAGGAGCCATCTCGTTAGGCGTCTGGACTCTTAAAGCGGAGGGGTTACTGGATAGTGTTGTTGTATAGTTTTGTTGTACAGTGATGTATATATATGTACATAGCTTTCTCTCCGCATAACTTGTTCTTTTTTATCCTCTTAGAGGTTTATGGAGAGGCAGGATTGTGTGTATGTACTTTTGGGTTTGGGATATGTATGTATATATGTGTAAATATTCTCCGGCCAGTCTTGACTTCGCAGGCTGAGTTAGGAGCTTGTTATTTTGTATCTTTGGCACTCTATTACTACTTCTGTTATCTTATGTTTGACAGTTACAGTTAACTCGTTCCTATTTTGAACTAATCTCAAACCATATATTTATTTACAGTTTTAATTTCATAAATTATCTTATTGAAGGTAATTAAAGGTAGTTTTGATTAATTGGATTTGAAATAAATTAAGGTTTTCATCCAAACTCTATAATTATGGATTACTTTTCTATTTACGACTTAAAGTTCTAGAAATCCAAAAATTATGAGTTTGGGCTATTTAAATTAAGATTTTATCTAATTTTACAATTATTGAGTTATTTTATATATTTAAATTGTAAAGTTGGTAGTTGTGAAATAATAAGGATTTTTATATGATTTGGACTAAATAATTAATATTTTAAAATATTGATACTACTATTTTGGAAAATAAAGAAATTTAGTATATTATTTCTAATTTTTGGATTTGAATATTTATTAAAAATAATTTACAAAATGGATGATCAAATAGTATTTTATATATTATTATTGTTGGATTAGAATTTATTTTCAATTACCATATTATCCCTATTTTTATTTGAAATTAAAAAATTACCCTTGTACCTAATTTTACCCTAATCCTAAAACTCAACACACACAACCCTAACCCTGGAAACCCTACCCGATTACCCGGTTCCCCTGACCCAGTGCACACTAGTGCACCTAACCCTAACAACAGCAGCAGTAGCTGTAAACAAAATGAAGAAAGGAAGAGATAGAAAGGGAAAAAGAGAAGAGGGGGAGGACCGGAGGGGAAAGAGAGGAAGAAGGAAAGGAGGTGGCGCCGGTGGGCGTCACTGCCACCGTCGCTGCCGTCGTGATGCCGCCAGGAGGTCAGAACGGAGAGAGAGTGAGGAATCGGGGAAGAGGGATGGTGCGGTGCCGGCGAGGAGCGCCGTCGCCGTTGCTGTCGCCAAGAGAGGGAGGAGCCGCTCCAGAGTTGCGCCGTCTTGCCGCTAGGTCACCACGCCGTCGTGCTGAGGGAGAAAGCTTGCGGGAAGGAAGAGGACGCCATCGAGCTTCTTCCCGTCGCCACCATCGCCAACCATGGAGGATAGAGAAGAGGCAAGCGCGAGCCAAGATCCGCGCCGGAGAGCTACCGCCTGGGTTCTGTCGTCGCCATCTTGCCTCTGCCGGCGAGCACAACGAGAGAGAGAGATTGGGCAGAGAGAGAAGACTCGC
>NC_029788.2:24933258-24942278 GCF_000816755.2 Arachis ipaensis
CTTTTATTAAGAAAATCTTTATACTTTGAATGTAAACTATTTTTGAAAAGGATTAGGTTTTAAAGTCAATTTGAAGATGAAAATAATTATGTTTTGGAAGTTGATTAAATAAGTAAATTTGAAGAAGTTTTAATGGATTTAAAAGGAACTTGGATTTTGATTAACTAATTTCACTTTACGACATTTTAAGAAAAGTTTGAAGTATTTTAGGAAACTTTGACTTAGTAAAACTGAAACAATTCCCGAGCCTTTGGAAAAGGATTTAAGAATGAAACTGAAATTGGTTTCGATTTAAATGATTTGGTTTTGGTTTAAGTAAATTGGTTTTGAAATTGGTTCAGAATATTTAGACACATGACTTGGTTTTGGTTTAAATTCAATTTTATTTAGTTAAAATAAGAAGTTAAGGTTTCGGAAGTTTTCAATGAATTTAGGGAATGAGTTAGGTTAATCTCCCCTAAAGTCTTGAGACTCTGCTAAGGAATTTTATGACCAAATCCTGATTTAGAAATGAATGATTTTGAGTCTTTCAAAAGAGATTTTGAGTTTGGCCTGGTTTTGTGATTGTTTGGAAGTGTTGGAAAGAGGTGGAAAGTGGTTCCATTTTGAAAAGTAATTCTTGGCAAGATGTGAATTGAATACGTTTGTTATTTAAAAGAAAATGGGCCAATAATGAATTTGAAATCAGTTATTGAGCCTGATTGATTGTGGATATCATCAAGATTGATGAGTTATTGGTTGGTAGGCATAAGGGCCGGGTTCGTCCCGCTTATGCTGAGAGATTTGATAAATGACGAGATTGTTGATAAGTCACTTGCGCCTGGCAAGGACGGTGGTTAATCCCGCTTGTCGAGGTTGCGGTGCCCGCGTAAGGACGGTGGTTAATGCCGCTTACGTGTAGATGTGAGGTCGGAGGCAAAGTATCCCGCTCACATCCTTTCGGATCACAGGAGTGTGCAGGCACTAACATCCTGGACCGTGTGGTGGGCACGTTATCCCAGAGGGTTCCCAATTATACGTGACCGAAGGGCAACGTTCCCATGGGAATGTGTCGGGTTGGCAATTGAACCGACAATGTGATATCACAGCCAGTAGGACAGGCATTCATCATTTGCATCTATGTGATATTGTTTGGGTGTGCATATTGTATTTGATTTGCCTATGTGAATACTTATGTTAACTGTTAACTGTTATACTTGTTGTAATTGCTCTTGATTGTGCTTGAACCACATTAATTATGATTGTGTTTGAATTGATTGGTTTGTGATGAGTTGGTTGCTGATTGAGCTGTTTGGGCCGGGGGCCATGTTGGATTGAATGGGCTTGAGGCCGTGATTGATATATTGAGTCCTAGTTCTGTATAAAGTATCTGATCGGTTCAGTATAGACTTAATGAACCTATGCTTGGAACGGGATGATCATTTATACCGTGTAGGTAACTGCTTTCATGGTTGCGGTCTAGGAAAAACTTTTCAGACATTTTCTTTAAGAAAGGAAAAAGGTTTTGTTTTAGAATATTTGAGAAATTTAGCAAGTTTTCAAAAAGGGAATTTTCTGGATTACGAATGTGAAGCTATGGTTTTTGGAAAGACTCATAAGATGAGCAATGATCACTGAACTCTAAGAATGATTTTATCTTTATGTATCTTGTTATAGCAATTTTTGTAATCCTATAGTGAGAACAAGCGAGGACGACGTTCTCACTCCCCTACAAGTTATTCCTTTTCAGGATATGGAAGACGAAGCTTCAGAAGAGTTATGTTTATTTTCTGTTTAGTCGGTCCTTTTGTATTACCGTAGCTATTGTTTTCCCTCGCCTTTATCTTTATTATGTTTGTAAGAGGGATAGAAAATTATGATATGTATATTTGTAAATTAGTGTGTGTGTGTGTGTGTGTGTGTGTGTGTGTGTATATATCTTAAGGTTGTATCTGATTTTGCATGTACATGTATGTTTAGGTTTTCACAAAAAAGAGTTATCGAAAGGTTATGCGGTTTTAAGTTTTAAACAGGCTCATATTTTAGTCTTAAATATTATAAGAGTCGTGGTAATACTCGAGCTATCAGAGTGGCGTAGCCGGAAGCGTGACATTTTGATAGTTAGGGTGTTACATTTGTGGTATCAGAGCAGTCTTTCCTGTAGAGCCTGAGGAATGAACTGACTATGCTTCAATTGCATACTCTGAGCGTTTGTCATATTTTAGGTCTTGTTGAATGACGAGAATTAGTGCTTTATGCACATGACGGTCTATTGATTAATGCCATTATTCTTGCGTTGCGTGATTCCTGATATTAAGTTTGGCCGGCTTAATACTAGTGAATTATGTATATGAAAGCACTGATGGGTTATCATAGATGATATCCGAGTTTTGAGTAAGGTAAATCGCGGGTTTTGGGAACATTAGAAACTATTTATCGAGGTTACTCAGTTATGTTCTTTGGATTCTGTTGGATGTCTTGTGACTTATTGTTTATTGACCTATCTTGATGTTCTTGTTGCCATTTCTTTTGGGAAACATTTTGTTTTCAATCCTATTTTTCTGTTCATATGCATTCTTCTTTGATCCCAAATTGCATATGTCGGTTTGAATTTCTTGGTGTATCTGTCCTTCTCTGTTTGAACTTTTTCTTGACCCATGTAATTTTTTGACATGACTTTGAACTTGTCTTGATGCAGTCTGCCTTTTTATGTCCTTACTCCTAGTCTTGTTTAAAGAAATGGTGATTCAGTTTTTCTTTTAATTGACTATATTTATAACTAATTTTCAAACTTTTATAAAATTGCTTTTGATTTGATATACACCTATCTATATAAAACTTTGAAAATTCCTTAGGCAATTTAAAAAACTATTTATTTTTAATATCTCGTATGTTCTTTTACTGGTTTGTGGAACTACACTTACTTTAAGTACAATTTAACTTTTTAAAAATAATTTTATTATGGTTCCGATACATAACTTTATTTGATTATGTACTTAGGTATGTTTAAATTCTTAAAGGAAAGGCTTTTCACTTTTATTCCAGTTAGTTTTCGTTTGACAAATTGACTTTAATTTAGCATGATACACTATTTACGCATTTGTTGTTCTTTTGAAAATATTGGGTTCCTACCTTTCCTCTCAAGTATAGGATAATTCTTTGAACTTTTGTTTCTATGGTTGTGATACTTGATTTTATTATTAAGTAATATTTTTCTTTTATGAACACCACCAGTAGTCTCAATTTTCCTTCTCTTTTGAATTTCCTACTCCTCTAAGTCAGCTTGAATTTGTTTCTATCTAGTGTGTTGTTTGTCCTCCTAATTGTCCTTCTTTAGTCAAAGGTTCTTTCTTGAAAATTCACTGTTGATTGAGTTGTTTTTCCTGACGAGTTTTGCATTCTTTTCGACCAATGGAAAGCTTGTTTAGTATCCCATGCTTTGTGGACCTTCTTTTAACTTCCTTGATTTAAGATCCTTTCTTGTTTGGTCGGATTTCTTTTTAAGTATATCTTAAATATTCTTGAATGTTCTTATGTGATGGAAATTTCAAGTGTATTCCTAGAGTTTTGATGTGAACCTTTGAAACAAGTTTTGGATTCTCTTAAGAAATCTAAATGAATTCTTCTTGCTTAAATTGCATCCATAGTTATTCTTTAAATTGACAAAGTTGTTTTGAAGTTGGCATGCACTATTTTAAATAAAGTTTTGAAACCGACTGATAAGCAAATTTTTACCTCGAAGTTTCCTTTTCTAAATAGAGTTTAACTTGTTCCATATCTGCTATAACATTTTATACACGCTTGTTTGGACTTAAACTTTGAGAGCTCTTGAACAAACATTTGATTTCTTACAACCTTGTCGCGTTTTCAGTGTATACCTTTATTTGATTGAGTACCTAAATGTCTTTCAGAATTTTCGAAAAAATTGTTTTGGCCTTAACCCAATTGACTTTCATTTTTCAAACCTCACATATTCTGTCTTTTACTTGGAAACTATTTGGATAAAATGTAATTTAGTTTTCTTTTAACCATATTACAGTTTTGATATATATATTTATGTCACCCTTTTGTGAAATGCGAGTTACATACCTTTCTTTTAGCACATGAGGTGATCTTCTTTCAGTTTTTCATTCTTTATATTCAAATGTATTATGTGTACTTAATCATAAATTTTAAACCTTGAGAGTGTCATCACTAGCTTTAGTCAACCTTCTTCTATGATTTTATACTTGTTAACTCAGCTTGATTTAGTTCCAAACTACTGCCTTGCTTATCCTTTTTGTGTTCCTATCAGTTATCTCTGATTCAGGAGTCATCCTTGAGGTTGTTAAACTGAATTTCTTTCCAATGCTCTTCATTGATTGTACATCTGTGGAGATTATCCTTGTTGTTTGTCCTTTTTTTTTTTCAAAGTCTTTTATCTTTCTGAGTAAACTCGAGAATTATTTTGATGTCACGTGCGATCTTTAGGTATAGTAATGCGATGCGTTAGTTCTTTAAGACCTGTTTGTGGATACGGAAGGTGAAGCAGTAAGTGTGCAACGTTATGAGAAGTTGTGAGAGTTTTGTTTCTTGTGGAAGAATTTGCGGATGTTGGGCTTGTGACTGGTTTATGGGGTTGAGAAGTGATTGATGGAGTTAGGAAGTTGATGCTTAGAAAGGGGTACGAGATCTGTGAGTGAAAGCTATATCTGTTGTTAGATACCAACATGCTTTGTAGCCTTTTTGCCATGCAAACTATAGTTTCGCTTTGTGACCGCCTATCTTGACTTGCACCCTATATTGTTTCTTCAAGCTTTTGTAAGGTTTTGAAACCATATAAACTTATTGCATTGAGCCTATCTTGTATCTTTCACCTTACACTATACCTTACCCTTGTATTTAAATCTTATAGTTATCCGGTATTTAAAATTTTATATATATGTGTTATGATTTCTTACTTTCTTAAAAAGTATTTAAAAAGTAGAGTGCTAAGCCTATCTATTCTCTTATGAAATTACTTCAATTTTCGAGGACGAAAATTCTTATAAGGTGGGTGGAATGTAAGACTCAAGACTTTTGAAAAGTCCTATTTTGAACTAATCTCAAACCATATATTTATTTACAGTTTTAATTTCATAAATTATCTTATTGAAGGTAATTAAAGGTAGTTTTGATAAATTGGATTTGAAATAAATTAAGGTTTTCATCCAAACTCTATAATTATGGATTACTTTTCTATTTATGACTTAAAGTTCTAGAAATCCAAAATTATGAGTTTGGGCTATTTAAATTAAGATTTTATCTAATTTTACAATTATCCTAAAACTCAACACACACAACCCTAACCCTGGAAACCCTACTCGGTTACCCGGTTCCCCTGATCCAGTGCACACTAGTGCACCTAACCCTAACAACAGCAGCAGTAGCTGTAAACAAAATGAAGAAAGGAAGAGATAGAAAGGGAAAAAGAGAAGAGGGGGAGGACCGGAGGGGAAAGAGAGGAAGAAGGAAAGAAGGTGGCACCGGTGGGCGTCACTGCCACCGTCGCCATTTTATATGATTTGGACTAAATAATTAATATTTTTAATATGTTAATACTGCTATTTGGAAAATAGAGAAATTAATTTTATTATTTCTAATTATTGGATTTGACTATTTTATTGAGAATAATTTGTGAAATGGATGAACAAATAGTATTTTATATATTATTATTGTTGGATTAGAATTTATTTTCAATTACCATATTATCCCTATTTTTATTTGAAATTACAAAATTACCCTTGTACCTAATTTTACCCTAATCCTAAAACTCAACACACACAACCCTAACCCTGGAAACCCTACCCGATTACCCGGTTCTCCTGACCCATTGCTGTCGCCAGGAGAGGGAGGAGCCGCTCCAGCGTTGCGCCGTCTTGCCGCTAGGTCACCACGCCGTCGCACTGAGGGAGAAAGCTTGCGGGAAGGAAGAGGACGCCATCGAGCTTCTTCCCGTCGCTACCATTGCCAACCATGGAGGATAGAGAAGAGGCGAGCGCGAGCCAAGATCTGCGGCGGAGAGCTACCGCCTGGGTTCTGTCGTCGCAATCTTGCCTCTACCGGCGAGCACAACGAGAGAGAGAGATTGGGCAGAGAGAGAAGACTCGCGAGGGAGTCACCATGGGAAGGAGTTCGCCGCCGCGTCCCATTGCTTGCGACGCCGCCATCCACCCTCCCTGCTGCCAGTCGCCGTTCGCAAAGAAGAGAGGGAGAACCGCCGCGGAGCTGCTGTCACCGCCGCGTTGCTGGCCTCGCCGTTGTCGTGCTTGCGCTACTGCTGCACCACCGAAGTTCCATGCCGCCGCTGCTGCCGCCGGGAATGCCACGGCCGGTAAGGGTTTAAGTTGGTCTTCGTTTCCTTTGGGTTTTCGGAAGCTTCATTGTCGTTGCTTGTTAATTTCAGTTGTTGTTGTCGGAATCCAGTAGCCGCTGCTGCTTGAGGTAGCTGCCGGGGCTGCCACCAATCCGGTTCAGTGAACGCTGCTATTTCGTTTTCTTAGTTCAGGTCGTGTTCTGAGCATTGTATGTCGCTTTTAAGTTGCCTGAGAACTGTGGAAGTGATCAAAGACTGAGTTGTGGATTGCTGTTGAACTCGGTTAAGAGAAAAGATTTCGTGACGCATTTGGGTTGTGGTTTCAACGAGTTGAGGTAGGGGTTTTTATACAAACTAATTTATTTTAAATTGAAAATTGTTATAAATGGATATGTTGTACGAAATGTATTTCTGGTGGTTATGTGAGTGTTGTGAATTGTCTGATTTTATCTTGAATGAATATGGTTGCCTGTTTGATTGAAACAATGTTTGGTTTTGATAAATTGGAGATTTCTGGATTGGTCGATTTGAATGATTTTGACAATCTGAAAGTTGAGTTTTTTTTTTATTGGAAACTGATTTGGTCTTAAACCTATTGGAAAGAGTTGATGATTGGTTTTGTTGGGACCCGAAAAGGGTGGCAAAGTCCAAGTTTTATGGGAGATGCTGCCGAAATTTCTATGAAATCCGAGACTTTAATTAAAACGAATTTTTTAAAAAGAGAATGAATTATGCTTTGACTTGAATTACGGATATATGAAATATGTTTGAAGTCTTTTATTAAGAAAATCTTTATACTTTTAATGTAAACTATTTTTGAAAAGGATTAGGTTTTAAAGTCAATTTGAAGATGAAAATAATTATATTTTGGAAGTTGATTAAATAAGTAAATTTGAAGAAGTTTTAATGGATTTAAAAGGAACTTGGATTTTGATTAACTAATTTCACTTTACGACGTTTTAAGAAAAGTTTGAAGTATTTTAGGAAACTTTGACTTAGTAAAACTGAAACAATTCCCGAGCCTTTGGAAAAGGATTTAAGAATGAAATTGAAATTGGTTTCGATTTAAATGATTTGGTTTTGGTTTAAGTAAATTGGTTTTGAAATTGGTTCAGAATATTTAGACACATGACTTGGTTTTGGTTTAAATTCAATTTTATTTAGTTAAAACAAGAAGTTAAGGTTTCGGAAGTTTTCAATGAATTTAGGGAATGAGTTAGGTTAATCTCCCCTAAAGTCTTGAGACTCTACTAAGAAATTTTATGACCAAATCCTGATTTAGAAATGAATGATTTTGAGTCTTTCAAAAGAGATTTTGAGTTTGGCCTGGTTTTGTGATTGTTTGGAAGTGTTGGAAAGAGGTGGAAAGTGGCTCCATTTTGAAAAGTAATTCTTGGCAAGATGTGAATTGAATACGTTTGTTATTTAAAAGAAAATGGGCCAAGAATGAATTTGAAATCAGTTATTGAGCCTGATTGATTGTGGATATCATCAAGATTGATGAGTTATTGGTTGGTAGGCATAAGGGCCGGGTTCGTCCCGCTTATGCTGAGAGATTTGATAAATGACGAGATTGTTGAAAAGTCGCTTGCGCCTGGCAAGGACGGTGGTTAATCCCGCTTGTCGAGGTTGCGGTGCCCGCGTAAGGACGGTGGTTAATCCCGCTTACGTGTAGATGTGAGGTCGGAGGCAAAGTATTCCGCTCACATCTTTTCGGATCACAGGAGTGTGCAGGCACTAACATCCTGGACCGTGTGGCGGGCACGTTATCCCAGAGGGTTCCCATTTATACGTGACCGAAGGGCAACATTCCCATGGGAATGTGTCGGGTTGGCAATTGAACCGACAATGTTATATCATAGCCAGTAGGACAGGCATTCATCATTTGCATCTATGTGATATTATTTGGGTGTACATATTGTATTTGGTTTGCCTATGTGAATACTTATGTTAACTGCTAACTGTTATACTTGTTGTAATTGCTCTTGATTGTGCTTGAACCACATTAATTATGATTGTGTTTGAATTGATTGGTTTGTGATGAGTTGGTTACTGATTGAGCTGTTTGGGCTGGGGGCCGTGTTGGATTGAATGGGCTTGAGGCCGTGATTGATATATTGAGTCCTAGTTCTGTATAAAGTATCTGATCGGTTCAGTATAGACTTAATGAACCTATGCTTGGAACGGGATGATCATTTATACCACGTAGGTAACTGCTTTCATGGTTGCGGTCTAGGAAAAACTTTTTAGACATTTTCTTTAAGAAAGGGAAAAGGTTTTGTTTTAGAATATTTGAGAAATTTAGCATGTTTTCAAAAAGGGAATTTTCTGGATTACGAATGTGAACCTATGTTTTTTGGAAAGACTCATAAGACGAGCAATGATCACTGAACTCTAAGAATGATTTTATCTTTATGTATCTTGTTATAGCAATTTCTGTAATCCTATAGTGAGAACAAGCGAGGACGACGTTCTCACTCCCCTACAGGTTATTCCTTTTCAGGATATGGAAGACGAAGCTTCAGGAGAGTTATGTTTATTTTCTGTTTAGTCGGTCCTTTTGTATTACCGTAGCTATTGTTTTCCCTTGCCTTTATCTTTATTATGTTTGTAAGAGGGATAGAAAATTATGATATGTATATTTGTAAATTAGTGTGTGTGTGTGTGTGTGTGTGTGTGTGTGTGTGTGTGTGTGTGTATCTTAAGG
>NC_029788.2:24942487-24957531 GCF_000816755.2 Arachis ipaensis
GTGTGTGTGTGTGTGTGTGTGTGTGTGTGTGTGTGTGTGTGTGTGTGTGTGTGTGTGTGTGTGTGTGTGTGTGTGTGTGTGTGTGTGTGTGTGTGTGTGTGTGTGTGTGTGTGTGTGTGTGTATATATCTTAAGGTTGTATCTAATTTTGCATGTACATGTATGTTTAGGTTTTCACAAAAAAGAGTTATCGAAAGGTTATGCGGTTTTAAGTTTTAAACAGGCTCATATTTTAGTCTTAAATATTATAAGAGTCGTGGTAATACTCGAGCTATCAGAGTGGCGCAGCCGGAAGCGTGACATTTTGATAGTTAGTGTGTTACAGTTTGCAACAAGAGATTGGCATCCCCATACCGTGATGTACCAAGATCTACAAAGCAAAAACTTGAAGATGCCTTTTCTAGGAGTATAGATGAAACTTAGAATGATAATGAGGAGGCATCATCATCTATGAATATATAGGATTAAATTCATCTGTTGCTAACGTGATTTGCCTAGAATGTTCAGTTACAATGTGTGACTTAGTTTCTTTGTGTTAAAGATATGGTGTTGTAGTTTTCTTTAATTGGGTTGTTGTAAGTTGGCTGGACTTAGACATTCTGTTAACATTTTACTTGTTGAACTTCTAAATTCAGATGTTTCCTTTTATTTGAGTAACCTACGATTTCAGTTGTAACTTTATTAGTAAAGAGTGGAGTTTATGTGCTAACTAAGAATTTTTAGTATATGACTTGCAGAATTGATGCATGCATTTCTAACAGGTGGTTTGGGAGAAGCAGTTCTCCCAAAGAATTAAGGTAAATATTTTGTCCTTTTCCTTTGGTCTTATATCAACTATATATGATCATTAGTAATTTATTAGAATTTTTTTGGATATCTTTCCTGTATATATGAATTAACTATTCTTTTTTCCTTTTTATATCAGTATCCGAGTACACTGATTTCAAAGTGTTGGTTGCGGTGGAGTTACTGAAATTGATGGAGTTGGTTGTGTTAGGAGAATTACTTGAATTTGAGATCTTAGGTCAATAAATTAGCGACTTGCGTATGTGTATGAAATTTTCTTTAATTATATTGGTATTGGTTCTTATTTATGTTTATCTTCTTAATTGTGTTGTTTATATTTTTAAGTTGTATTTGTTGTTGCATAATTTATGAAGTTGAACAAGATACAACGTTCTGAGACAGGATTTCTATAGCCAATTCTAAGATGTGCTCATCAAAATTAATGTTTTGAAAAGTAATGAAACTTATGCAAACAATGAAGAGTTAGAAAAAATACTTATGTATTGAGTGGTGATAGAGTAAATAAATCTGTTACATTTAGTTAAGAATTGAATAACAAAAGTACTTTTTATTAACGTAAAAAGTGACAATCCAAGAACACTGAAAAAACAAATCCAAAAGAAGGAATAGAAATTTTCAACCCGTACGTTGCACCGATCTTCTGCTAGTACAATATATTCCAATACAACAACAAATATGCAATACAACATTACGTATAAAATATATTATATAAAAAGTATATTCATGTATTGTAATACGCAAATAAATTATAAATTGGTGCGCACAAATTACTGATACGTAATATGTTACTTAATTAGTTAACATTGACCTTACAAAATAGGCATTAATATATAAACACTAAAAACATAAACATAAAATGTTTGTATTTATGTATTATGTTTGATAAAATAAATATAATAAGCAAGACACATAAAACTTTATTAAAAGGTTCATATTACTCTTTTTATTTGAAAAAAAAAATATATTTTCTACTTCTCACTCTACCCTACTATTCCCTCATTATTTTTCATTCTACCCCATTATCCTCTTACTATTTTTCCTTCAATCCCCAGCCATGCTTATTTTTTGTTCAATCTCCAGCCAAACAAATTGAAATTAAAAAAAAATTTAAAGGATGCAAAAAAATCAATTTAAAAAAATCAAATTCATAAAAGATAAACTAAAAAAAGTCAGATTTTTTCATAATCAAATTAGTCATTTCAATATCTTTTATTAGATAATTAAATAGATAAAATAATTAGCTTTTTCATACGTTTATATAGGTGTCAAGAGATTTTAATTATGTTTTATATATATAATAATTCATTAACCAGCAATACTACAAGAATTTGACAAATGAGCGATGAATTTTTGC
Organism: Arachis ipaensis; assembly: GCF_000816755.2. Classification (NCBI taxonomy): domain Eukaryota; kingdom Viridiplantae; phylum Streptophyta; class Magnoliopsida; order Fabales; family Fabaceae; genus Arachis; species Arachis ipaensis. The sequence goes on from NC_029788.2 coordinate 24,944,648, forward strand.
GAAAAATATTTTTTGTCACTAATCCGTCACTAACTTGCGAGAAATTAGTGACGCACTAACGACAAAATTAATGAGTGGTCACAAAATATCCGAACTTGAGAAAAGCGACTGATTAGCGAGAGATTTACAAGTAAGTTTGTTTCTCGCAAATTGACTTTCGTAGCTAAAAAAAGAGCAGAAAAAATTTCCTTCCTAATTTGTCACAAATTAATTAGCGAGTGACAGTGTTCTAGCAAATCAGTCACTTAGAGGTTCAATCGAATAAAAGAAAAGTAGCGGGGGATATTATTGTCACTATTCCGTCGCAAGTGTTTGATATACAATTAACGAGAAACAATTCACACACTAGTTCGTCGCTAAATAAATTGTGTGCGAAAAGGCTAATTAGTGAGGAACAATGTTACTAGCTAATCTGTCACAAAGACTTGAAATGCATTTTGCGATGGACAAATTCCTAGTTAATTTGTCACCAAAGTTTTTATTTTTAGCGAGCAACTAGTTTCTCGCTAATTTATCGCATAATATTGTAAAAATTCAAACATAGGGTAGCGACAGAAAACAGTCGTCGCTAATCCGTCGCAACGGATAAATCATTCAGCTAGGGAAATGTTCCTTGCTAATTAGTCGCTAAAGGGAAAATACAGATATTGAGTGCCTAGGACCTAATTAGCAAGAAATTTGTGAGTATTTAACAACTGACACACTTTGTTCGCTGATTTCAAGTCGCTTATTAGCAAGCGAAATACATTTGTCGCTAAGTTGTCACAAGTTTAATTTAGCGAGCGACTTGGCAACAACAATATTGTCGCAAGGCAAAAGCTATATTCTACCAATTTTGTAGCAAATTACTCGCTAATCTCGTTGGAAATCCGTCGCAGAGTTATAACAAATCCAAAGCTAATCGAGAAAATGTTAGAAGTAACTGGTCGCAATTGAGTCACTAATCAATAGCTTATTTAGTGAAGAATTAGCGACCGCTTAACAACTGATAGACTTTCCTCACTTATTTCATGTTGCTACTAATTTATGAGAAAACACGTTAGTCCTTATTTTGTCCTTATTTCATGTTGCTACTAATCACTAACCTCTATATAAATCCATGAAAAATTCATGAAAAGTTTGAAGCAAATTTGCCAAACATGCTAATGTGATTTGTCACAATTTTGTCACTAATGTAAAGCTATTTTAAATGAGAGAATAATTAAAGTCCCAAAGTCGTGATTAATAATTAGCTAGCTAATTTTTAATAACTAATAATTTACAATATTCTAGCCAGATATTGTAACACCCTACCACACAGAGCTTTACACCTAGAATGTAAAACAGAGGTGGCGAGGCACTACGACTTCTAAAAATAAAATATAAATATACATAATATAGTAGAAAAGAAGGTTTATCTAAGAGCCTTTGAAAGAAAGTTGAAATCAAAGCATTAAACAGAAAAGCGCAACACTCATGACACATACACGATAAACGGAAAAGATAAGAGGAACTAACATAGAAATAACCAAAGAGAGTTTCAAGGTACAAATATCAAGACTCAAGACTCGAATTGCGAAGATAAAATGGCCTGAGCACATAAGTATATATAGGAGAACCCAATATAAACACAAAATACGAAGTTACAGAACTTATTTCTCCAAAATAGCCTCTAAAAGGAAGCTAATGTTGAAATCGTTGAGGGAAACGGTGGTCCTGGAACCATCAAGAAACTCACCATTGTCGAGGGTCAGTAAACATAATATATATATATATATATAAGATAAAGCCCCAAAGACAAGGATCTCCGCTATCAGAAGATTCCAGCATGCCTCAATGAGGTGCCGCTTGTCCTGCATCTGAAAACCACAAATATCCGTATGGAATGAGAACCGAGGGTTCTCAGCATGGCAAAGGTTCCACGTACATAAGATATAAGTCCCTGGAAATGCCAGAGGCAATCCTAGAACGCCGACACTCAAATTATAAAACTTAAAAAACTAAAACAGAAACCATAGATGGGTGGTCTTCTAAGATTCTAACTAAAACAAACCTTAAACTTGACTAAACTTCCTAAGTTCAGCCATTCCTCTAATCTTCCAACACCAGTGATACCCCACACACAAACAAGCAAGCAAAGGCAAACATAGCTAGTATACAAGTACTGCAATTAGCGAATATAACAATTAACATAGTAAGTTCACTTAGGCATGCCCAATTAATGCACAAACAAGCAAGCAAACAAGATGCACATGATGTATACCTGTCCTATGGCTGATGAGTCTCATCTGTCGGTTATCAAGCTAACCCAACAAGTCCGGCAGCTAAACCCTGGACTGTCCCCCGTTGCGCATCCCCATGAGTCTATGCATAGCTTTTTCTCTTCTCATTCATAATTCATAAATATATAAAACTTTACTCAATGGGGGTTAACCTTCCCCAGAATTTATAAGTGCCCGGTCATCTCTTATGACGTAGGGTCAACAGAGTATCGAGTCTCAACCTGGAACACGTGGTGGCAAGCCACGGTACTTTACCTAGGAAAACTCGTATCTCAGATAATCATTTCACATTCATTCATTAACATTTCATAATCATTCATTATGGCTTTAAAGTCACTTATACCTCATATGTTTGCATCTTTATACATAGTTTATCATAACCTGGAGTAAGTGGGGGTTAAAACCACAACCCATGCGTCTACCTGAGGAGCCTCTATATACTAACCAACCTGGAACAAGTGGGACGAAACCATAACACTTGCATCTACCCAAGAGGTACATTCTCATATGCCCAGGAGGAACAAAAGAGGAGATCCTAACCTCTCATCATCTTGCTGGGGGTGATTTTATAATACCAGGAGGAATAAGGAAGGGGATCCTCACCTTCCACCATCTCCTGGGGTCGCACTTTCGAGAAAGAGTACTCAGATGTAACATTTATTCTCTTCTTTAGCCAGTTTCATAATTTAAGTAGTATATATATATGTGCCCTATCTCCTTATGCCTATTTCATCTCTTCGAGATTTCTTCATCTCCAAGTTACCACCATTTCCTAACTTCTTTTTATTGCTAGGCTAATACTAAGATATATGGTTAAAAGGATGAAAATAGAGGTTTAGAGGTTCAAAATTGGGTCTAAAACATAAAATATTCATTTGCCAAAAAACAGGGCTATGCGTACGCATGTCATGGTATGCGTACGCCTAGGTCCTCTTTTTAGCCCAAGATGCGTACGCATACATCTGTTTGCGTACGCATGTACACTGGATAGAATCACACGCTCGCGTATGCCCTATGCTCACGTACACATAGATCCCTTTTTTGGGAAGTATGTATACGCATACACATGTCCGCGTATGCATACATGCCAAATAGAAACGACCCTTCGCGTATGAAGGGTATGCGTACGCATGCAAGGAGGTTTTATCAAAAAAATTGGCTTAGTCTGAAAGTCTGCAGAATTTTAGTTTTGAACCCTAAACTTTCGACGCACATAACTTTTTAATTTTAAATCATTTTTCATCCATTCTTCAAACGGCGTAAACTTCACGGATCCAATTTTCATATGAAACAAGTTTGAAATAATTTGGGAGTCCGAAAGCCAAGTTATGGCTTGCCGAAGCTCAGTAAAAAATCCAATTTTTTTACAAAAATATTCAGCCTCTATTTTCATAAGTCACCATTCAAAATCAACTTACAATACTCAAATTTAGCACCCACACATACAATATCACAGCAACATCACTCCACATCCTTCCACCACCCATCAAATTCCAATTTTAAATAACTCTAGTACATGAACTTCACACTTATATCGACAAGATCATCAATAATCCATTATCTATACAAATTCATTACTATCAACTAGTCAATATTCATTAAAGCATCATTTAACATTCTATTTCCATACCCAATATCCAATAACAACCAAGCCCCAACCTAGTTCACAATTATCATCAAGGCAATAAGCAATTCAACATACACATGCATTCATTCTTATCCTATGGTCATCTAGCCTAAATTTTCACAGGACATTATATATTAAATACGAGAAACATAAGCCATACCTTGGCCGATTTTTTCGTATCACCCAAGACAATCCACTAGGAAAGATTGCAAGACCTCATACCAAAAATCCAGCAACCAATACTAATTTCCAAGCCTCCAATTTCCACAAATATGCTTCAATTCTTATACATATATCACCTAATATATAACATCACATATGTATACCAAACTTTACAACCAAAGCTACAATTAACTAAGGGGTTCGCTAAGATTGAGGATTCTTACCTTATATGTGTCTCAACTAAGCCAAGACCCACTAATTCCTCAAGTCAATTTGATCCTAAAACATCAAATTAACCATAAATCTCAATACACAAGACCATACTATTTTTGGATTTTAGAAGAGAAAATTGCAACTGAGAAAGTGATTTATTGGGCTTTGTAGAGCTCGACGCTGTGGTCGCATGGCCACAAACGGTGCAGCGATCGGAGCTCCGGATCAAAAGTTATTAGGATTTGAAGATTAAGTGAGGTTTGGTGTTCTTGTTTCTTCCTCCCCAAAACTGTTTCCAGCATGTTTCATGTGTGAATGGAAGAGAAATGAGCTGAAGCTCATGGGTATAGGTGGCTTGCGTTGGGCCTTAGGCCCAATTCGGGCTCGGTTTGTTCGGTTTGGCCCGTTCGGCCCAATCTTGGGCCAAATTCTTTGTAATTAGTGTCAAAATTCTTATTTTAATTAGTTCTATCTTATTTTATAATAAAATTCATATTTCTAATTTCTTTTATTAAAAATTAATTTATTGATTAATTATTCGCTAATTTTGCAGGGTTTATAGATATCAATTCTCAAAAATTTTATAAACTCAAATCATAAGTTTTTTCTTAAAAAGGTTTTTTCCCCTATTAGATCACAAATTTGTCATTATTTTTAATAGAAAGTTTGCTGTTAACTTGAATTGAAATTTAAAATTCATATATTTTAAAGACAAATTTTAAAATTCAATATTTTTAGAAAATAAGAGCATAATGTTGATATTTTCAATCACAAAATATACTGAAAAAATATATAATAGATAAGATAATTAAATTGTTATATATGAAAATTTATTTGTATATGATCTTACAAGTTTTATTATTAATTAGAATCATTTTGGAATTCATTCAATAAAGATTAATTTGAGCTAACTCTTGAATTAATTAGGATCGTCAAAATGAGCCAAATCCGTCAGACTAGCTCTGTTTACTTGACGACAATAGATGGATATTTGACTCTAAAATCAAAGTCGTAAAAATGCATGTCTAAATAACTTACCCATAGTTATTAGAACCAATGTCCTATCCAATTTGGTTCATTATTAAGACTGGACTTGCAATTTACTCGGTCACGACGGTCAAACCCTTGAAAACCGGGTGGTTTTGTCGCGAATCAAAATCAGTTTAGGCGGTTGACCCGCACTTCCTCCTTGACTCGGGCACTTCACACGTAGACCAGTAGGGTGTGGATCACTGTAGGAGCATCTATTTGAATTCCCTTCAAAAAGTAGCATCTCTAAGGTTCAATCCTTGAACCTAAGAATGAGTAAAAGATGGATATTTGACTCTAAAATCAAACTCATAAAATACAAGTCTAAACAACTTAGCCATAGTTATCAGAACTGGACTGGACCGACTGATTCGACCAAGAAAAGCAGTGAACTAATTTCCTATCCGATTCGGTTCATTATTAAGACGGGACTTGCAATTGACTCGGTCAACAGCGATCAAACAGTTAAAAACAGGATGGTTTTATCACGAACCTGACTCGGTTTAGGCAGTTGACCCGCACTTCCTCCTTGACTCGTGTGCTCCACACCTAGACCAGTGGGGTGTGGATCACCGTAAAAGCATCTATTTGAATCCCCTTCAAAAAGTGGATCTCTAAGGTTCGATCCTTGAACTTGAGAGTGAGTAAAAGCCTCCATCTTACTGTGACAAGTGAATCTTCAATAGATATAATGCTTATAATTATATATACCGTAAATATTTTCGTATTTTTTTTTAAAAAATCTTATCTATTTTATAAAATATTTTTTAAAATTAATTTTTTTTAAAAAAATCACAATGAAAATTTAAAAACAAAAGAAAAAAAATTAGTAACTCAAAAAATAAGATAAATTATATTAATTTAAAAAGCGTTTAATTTCAAAATTAAAAACGCACGAATAAGCGCCTTTTCCAATACTTCAAATCAAAAATTGTGCATAAGCGCTCTTTCTACCTTAAATTAAAAATGGAAAGTTTCATTATCTCTATAATAATTTCCTTTTATCAGTATAGCCACCGTCATTATCTCCTCAAATGACCTAACCTAACCCTCATTAATATTGTCTCCACAATTATTCCTATGCCGAAATTGAGTCTCCCACACCCACAGTCAGAGACTCAGCGTCCCCTATCGTGCTCCCGCTGCTCTGCTATCAGGGCTGCCGGACAGCACCAACCCTGGCTTGCATTCAACGACCCTTTCCTCTTCCCCTCTCTTCCTCGTAGCGCCTCTCTGTCTTTGTCGTCCTCCCCGGTGTGATCTTGTTGGAGATTATCAGCGGAAGGTTATCGATTGTGCAAGTTGGTAACTCAGAAATGGACCTTGTTCAATGGATTTAGTTATGCATTGAATGGTCCAATACCACAAAATGGTGCTTTAGTGAATAGAGGACCAACTGCTTTTATTGGCAATCCTGGTCTGTGTGGCCCTCCTTTGAAGAATTCATGTGCCCCTGATACTCTAGGTGCTAGTTCACCTTCCTCATTCCCGTTCATGCCTCATAATGACTCATCTCAGGATAATGGTAATAGTTCTAGGAAGAGTGAGAAAACTAAAGGGTTAACTAAGGGTGCTGTGGTTGGCACTGTTGTGGGTGATGTGATTGGAATTTTCCTTTTAGGTCTTCTGTTCTCTTATTTCTATTCAAGAGTTTGTGATTTTAATCATGATCAGAATGTTATTGGTGTTAGCAAGGGGAGGAAAGGAAGTAATAAAGAGTGTTTCTACTTCCAAAAGGACAAATCTGAGGCCCTGTTTAATCATGTTGAGCAATATGATCTTGTTCCGTTAGATAGCCAAGTGGCATTTGATTTGGATGAACTTCTTAAGGCATCAGCTTTTGTTCTTGGGAAGAGTGGAATTGGAATTATGTACAAATTGGTGCTTGAAGATGAGCTTGCATTGATGGTGAGAAGATTGGGGGAGGGAGGTTCTCAAAGGTTCAAAGAGTTCCAAACTGAAGTAGAGGCAATAGGAAAGTTGAGACATCTAAACATTGTAACTCTTGGAGCTTATTACTGGTCTGTTGATGAGAAGCTTCTCATATATGATTATATACCAAATGGAAGCCTCGCTGCTGCAATTCATGGTAAGTTTCATTATGGACAAACCTTTTTATTATTTTTTGCAATACCAATTTGCAATTACTTATTGTGTGACACATTGTTCATTTGGCTTTTTGGTTACATTTGATGACACATTTGATTACTTATGGTTTGACACATTTTTTATTTGGCTATTTGGTTACATTTGATTACTTCAGGGAAGCCTGGACTAGTTACATTCTAAGTACTATATATCTTGGTCTTATCGATTGAAAATTGTGAAAGGAACTGCAAAAGGATTGGTCTACCTGCATGAGTTTATCCCCAAAAAGTATGTTTAGTGGCAGTGGATAAGAATGGCTTTGTCTACTTATGAGTAATTCTTTACTTTCTTAGTTCAGTATCTTAGCTTTGTAAAACAAGTTATAACTTAAGATGATCCATTTGTGTAGCTGGGGATTTGGTGGTTATGGAAGGTTTGTGCATAATTTTCATATTGGTTGTCAATGTTCTGTAAAATACAAAGAAATTTAAATATCTGCAGATCCAAAAATTTAAGGATAAATTTGTCTTTTATATATATATATATATATATATACACACACACACACCCACTCAAAGATATGTCTAAAGTTTAAACAAATTTATTTCATAAAGAACTTGATCTTTGTATAGAAATACTTGAGATTTCTGTATTTTAGAGTCTCAAAGGTGAGAGCGTGAAAGGAAAGGGGATCTTGACCAGTATGAATGCTTGGATAGGGGTAGAAATATAACTAGCATACTTCTTGCAGTTAAGGTGATTGTCATATTAATAGTAAACTTTACTTTTTTTTTCATAAATACTATTATCACTTCTCATTAGTAACACTTATCATGTTTCATGGCAGTATATTAGGATAGCAGAGAAGCAAGCAAGCTTGATTCGACCAATGCCCATACTGCAGAAGACAATTGATTATCTACTTTTTCTGTTAGATCAGCCCTATGTTGAGAGGTTTCTTAGAGGATATAAATTATTGTGGAATAGGATGAGAGCAATTAGAATGCACCTGAGAATGCAGTACTTTTCTATCAAGGGGCTATTACTATGCTTGAATAGATGGTACTCTTTTATTTTTAACAAAAGTATAATAAAACTTGATTATTCTTGAATTAAAGTGGAAATGATATCTATTTTTTCTGCAAGTTCCTTATATGCTATATTGATTAAGGCTGAATAGAAATATATATTGTGGATACTTATAGATACAATAGTTTTATATTTATTTGTTGGTAAAATAATTTTCTGAAGATTCTGATGCCTTTTATTAAGAACCTGCATCTGCTTGGTGATGTTTGTAAGAACAATATCTAGTGATGGTTAAAAGTTTAAAAATCATGAGGCTGTTGATGTTTGTTGTTTCAGATCAAACTACACATCATTGCAATGCATAAATTATGTGAATACACAAAAGGAGAAGGATTTCTGAGGGTTTTGATGCTCACTTTAATATTGAATAGATGAACAGAACTTCGGTTGAATTGTTTCAGATGTATGATGATCACAGAAGGAAAGGAATACTTGTGCCTACCGAAAAAGAGTTTCGAGGCTATTATGCTCTCCTTAAATTGGATAAGCATACTGGTTTAAAGTAAGTTGTCCTTGTTATGCTTTTATCTTTAATGTTTCATTGGCAATAGAAAAGCCTAAGAAAATAAGCAAGTTATCCTAGGTTGAACCTACAGAACTACTCCTTAATCTCGCTAAGATGACTCTAGAAACAAGGCAGACTCCAGAAGTTCTATTTGCCTGCGATGTAGCAAGGTTTGTAATTTTAAACGGAAATTAGCTACTTTTTTTTTACCTTACTTAGCTTGATTATTATTAGGGGTATGGTGATTTCATTTGATTTTGACTTTAATTTGATTATTGGGTCTTTATTAATTAATCAATCAATTAATTAATTAATTCAAGACAATTGATTTCGTTCTGTTCTTAATTTTCTTTGATCTTGCTATGGTTTGTTGTTCTTCACTGCTATTTATTTGTTGTTCTAGGCTTCTTGCTATTGTTTATTCTTGATTTTTAAATTTGTTGTTCTTCACGGTTGGCTACTTCTACTGTTATTTTTATTTTGAATTCGCTAGTTATTGATTTTAATTTTTTGGTTCTATTATTTTTTGTTTTTGATTTTGATTTTTTTGTCTTCGCTACTGTTCTGATGATTGCTTTTTTTTGCTTGTAATTTATTGTTGGTTAAATAATTTATTGCTATTCTGTTTTTGATTTTGATTCACTGATATGCTATTATTTACTGATATTTTTCTGTGATATTTTTGCAATTTGATCACAGTATAAGTGACAATATTGGTAAAACTGAAGGTGAAATTGGTGGACATATTTTTTGTGCAATTGATATGTCAAGTATTAGGTGTTGTTTGTATTTTTTATTTGTTTAAAATTTTCAATGTGCAATGAGGAACCAAGATGTGTAATGTTTAATGAATTTTATAAAAGCAAGAACACCTTTGTGTAGCCAGATTGAAACATCTCTAAAGAAGTGAGTGAATACTTACTTTTACATGATATTGTAAGTGAGTCTTTTTCTTTGTTAGTTTACTAATTAAACCATGTTATTTATTAGAGCTATTGAAAAGATAGAGTAGGCATTTGATCAAGCTCAAAGACTTGGTTATTATCAGGTTAAACTTCAATACCTAATTTCTTGAAACGTAGTTTGAACTTTTTTAAACATGTATAATTTTGATGAACTAATTTATTCTGTATATGATATAATTTTTTTAGTTCAATGACTAAAATAAAAAAATAATATGAGGTTTATTTTAGTATAGCAACATACTCGTGGTTGATGATGGTGACAAATTAAAGACTCCATTGCGACTGAAACCTTTGTGAGATACCTAACGATTTGTTACTAGTTTAAAAGGAATTTGTGATGATATTTTGCAATAGTATTGTAACTAATTGACTACATATTATTTCCTAGAAAATTATCAACTATTTCATAACTTCACTTTCTCATTTCAATAGCTTTGGTTTAGCGAGAAAATTCTTACAAATTTGATTACGAATTTTCAAAGATTAGCTATAGATTTGTTACAAAATGTGACAGATTTGCGATCATATTAGCGGACAACTTGCGACGAGTTAGGTTCGGAAAAATTCCTCACTAATTAGCATCAACTAAGCATTCTATTTTTTCTACGAAGTTAGCTTGCATTTAGCGATAAGTCTGCTGCAGTAGAGTTTGTCGCTAATTAGCGACTACCGTTTAGTCTATTTTTTCTATGGAATTAGCTTTTACTTTAGTGATGGATTTGCGACTATCTATTCAGTAGCTAAAAAAGTTTCCAATGAATTAGCGACCGTTGTGTTTGCCTCACTGAACTGGGCTTGTAATTAGCGAGAAAAACATTAGTTGTTAGGTGGTAGCTAATCCGTCACAAATTATATTTTGCGTCAGATTAGCGATGATTTTATGACTCTTTTTGTAGTAGCTAATCGACCATATTCTTGTAGCAATAGACAAATTAAACTTTATATAAAACTCAGATTTACAGTGAAATAGCCTTTGATTTATTGGGATACTATGAAAAAAAAACTGAGTCTTAAGTTTGATTATTATTGGGAGGCTTCTCATAGATTATTATTGTTATAATCAAAACTTTCATTAACAATCAATAACACAATATTAAACTTTAATTGTCTAGGTTTAAAAATGATCAAACTCATATATTAGTTTGTAATTCATGTAAGCTTTTGATCAACACACTATTTCATCATCACAAACAGTTGAAGGTGCAAATGCAGACAGGGCCAGTTGGACGCCTATAGAAGCCAGAGCATTTTCCAGAAGCTCCCCGGTGAGGGTACTTAACATCACACATAATGTTACACCATTGGTCAACACACTCTGCTCCTGGCAAAAGTGTCTGCCCTTGACATTTTTTCTGTTGCAATGATGAGCAATTATCATCCCCAACACCACCACCGTCCTTGTTGCACACTTCACTACTTGCCACCATGATCATAAGAGAACCTATATATGTATGTGTATACATGTCACAAGGCAACATTATTCATATGCTTCAAAATTTTGAACTTTTAGTATTAAATGCTTGTCCATATTCAATTTCCATTGATAAACTAATATCATGCATGGGTATAGCTAGCTAGAATAAAAATTGCAGTTATACACCAGTTAGTGAACATATACATACATCACAACAAATATATAGGAGAGAAAGCTAACACAAAAAATATATAACTTGTTGACATAGTAGCTTCTTGCTATTTAAGCTTAAATTAAATAATTAAATTATCACCAATTTTTAAAAAACATAATTTAATCTTGTAGCTAATATCATTAATTATTGTTCTCAATCAAACATTAACGTTTTTAAATTATGTGTTTCTATTTTTACTGTTTTATATTCAAATGTTCAACGCTTTTGAAAAATAATTACCACTCAAAAGAATAAATAAATAAATAAATGTCTAACAAATTAACTCATTTAAATTATGAGAATAAGATCCGTTTTTTTACTCTAAATACAATGAATTTTTTTTAAATATTTTTCAATTATATACAAAAATTAATAAGTAAATTAATTCTTTAACAATAATGAGGAACAAACACTAATTAAAACATAATTAGTTAAAATGACAAATATTTTTCTTCCTTTTAGTACTAGTTTTAAGTGAAAGTCTGGTTTAGTATAATGTATAAAATTTTTAAGATTCAAATAGCATGGTCTTCGATCAAAGAATATATGTGATTCTACCAAAACAATTAGAAGCGAAAAACACATACATACACTTATTGGAAGAGAAGGATCGGAGTTAAAAACTTACTTGATGTAATGAGGAGAAGGAGAACGGCGTATTGCGATAAGTGGTTGGCCATGCTTGCTGAGTAGTGAGAAATTCACTATCACTCTTCAAGAGGTTCTTATCTTATATTTGTCTACTAAGAAATGTGGGTTCTTGTGCATGTTTCTTTTACATTTATATATAAAAGAGAAAGAGAATTTACATAACGAATAAAAATATTACTCATTAATTCCTTTTTAAATTATATATCTCTTTCAATATTTATTTTTTTTACAAATTTGCTATTATTTTTTAATTTTAAGAAAACATTAATTAATTTCTATCATTAATGCCATTTATTATTAATTAGAAAAATGTTAGAGATTAATAGATATTATTGGAGAGAGAAAATAATATTAGAGATATTTTTATTTTTTATTGTTTATATCTTTAATAAAATTTTATATTTTTAATAAAATCTAATAATTATCTTAATAATTATATTTTAACTACAAATAAACAATTCATTTGAAAGAGAGCCAAAAATACTACACACGAAAAACCAGTACTAAATCAGTTATTATGTATTTGTGTATAAATATATATATTATTTAATTTATTTTCAAAATATATTTTGCTATGATGCATAAACACGGACACAGACACGGAACATGACACAACACATGACATGCGAATACACGAATTTTAATTATTATAAGATACGTGAATAA
>NC_029788.2:24957556-25042390 GCF_000816755.2 Arachis ipaensis
CATAAATAAAGTATATACATAAAATATAAAATATCTTTTAGATAAATTATAATGATATTTTATTAATATTTATTAACTTTTTAACTATTTTTAATGTCTTTTTAATTATATACAATATTTAAAATATTTTTTGTTTTAATAATTAAAAATATATTCTATTTCTAAATTTATTTTAAGAATACATGTTAAAAATAAGACTAGACATGCTGACATGTAATGGTATTTAAGTGTATTCAAGTGTGTCTGGAGAAGAATTTTTTATTTTTTATTAAGATGCAGTTATTAGACACAGAAGATACACATATCAGACAAGTGTCGATGAGTATCATGTCCAAAATATATCTAACACACGAATACGATAATTCAACAAAATATCCATACGTACTATATAAGAATTTCGTATTTTTAAAATTATTTTATCTTAATGACTAATTTATTGGCTGATTTTTAGAACACACGTAACAAAATTGTTTCAAAAAACTTTATTTTTTCAAAAAACTTTATGTATAAAATAAACAATGCAATATTTGCATTAATTCTTCATTTAATTAAAAAAAAGTCATCGAATACTATCGGATTTATCGTCGAATTTAGCGGCGAAATAAATCTGACGGTATAAATCTCGCTGGTAACTATTTATCGATAGAGTTTTTGTCTGTCGTTAATCACCGACAAATTTAGCAGCGAATATAAATTTTTAATTGGAAAAATTTTAGAACTTATTATCGTCGAATTTTTTTCTCATAAATCTGATGATAATATATTATTTATTATTATAAATTTAATAATTTTTAAACTAACAAAATTTAAAATTTTATAATTTTATACTAAATTTCTTTACATTAAGATGCTATAGATGTATTTCTTTACTAGTTTTAGTGCATGACAACAATTGTTAAGATATTCTTGCAGTGAAAATAATGAAAGAATATGTTCTCAAGGTCCATTGTAAGTAACTAAATCTTTATGCTAAGACAAAATACAAATAAATGATGGTCTACATACCCAAATAATTCAAGAACTTCTTCAACGTAACTTGGTCTACAAGGTCTTCCACACAGAACAATGGCTCGTCCAATGAAATCACATTGACTCCCAATTGCAATAACTCTTAAGCAAATGAGAAAGAGTCTATTAGACTCTATGAGCAATTGTGTGGAGAGCATTCATGACTTTTTTGTTTGTTTGTTTAAAGAATATAAGGAACGCAAGTATATACCAAAGCTATGAAAATAGTTTATAATAAATTAATATTTCATGGAAGTAAAAATGCATCAAAATTCAGATAAAAATTGATAATTGAAGAACATTAAAAAGTAAAAATTTTCTATTAATACTGACCTAATTGTAGGGAGCATCAATATAATAAATGCAGAAGTTATGAAGCAACAAAGAGGCAGCTTCTAGACAAAACAATAGACCCTGAAAATAAAATATATCTACATAAAAATTCTCGTTTATTTTTCAAAACTTTACAATTTTCAAACACATTTTTCCAATAGAAAGACTCTTCTTTGATTTGCTTCCAATCTCTCAAAACATTTTTATCCAAAAAAAAAGATATTTTTTCTTATGTTCAAAATGGAAATAAACTTCACAAAACTGAAAAAATATACAAACAAGCACAGAAATTAAAATAGTAAACTGAAATTTTACTTGTTTTTGCGAAGCTGATTTTTCTTGATCCCCGCAAAAAATCACAAAAACTGAACCTTTACTTGTTTTACCATGAATTCTTGCACAACCACACACAAATTAAATTAAATTAAAAAAATGAACAAAAATAAATACAAACTTAGAAGATTAGCAATTTCAAAAAAAACTTCAAACAACTAAACAAATTCTAAATCCCCAAATGTTGAAAAAAATTAAAAGAAACAAATCAGAGAAAGGGACTTAGTACAGAAGATAGCGACAAATGAGAGGTGGTGACAACAAAAGGAAAGAATGATCTGGTAGTGACAATGCTGCTAGAGCTGGAGACGGTGCTACTGCTGGTGTTTGGTGTGGTGTTTCAAAATCACAACTGAACCGGCAAGTGCACCGAGTCGTACCAAGTAATACGTCAGGTGAGTGAGGGTTGATCCCATGAGAACTAATGGACCAAGAAACAATAGTAAAATGATTCACTTAGTCAAACCAATAGAAAAGAGTGTTTTGAGGCTTAAATTATATTAAACAGTAAACCATGAGTTCAGGAAGTAAAACAGTGAAATTGGTGTGAGAAATGTATGAGAGAATGGTTAAGGTTTCAGAGATATTTATTTTCCGGATTTATAATTCTTACCAACTATTTTAATCATGCAAGATTCAATTCATGGTAAACTGTGATTGACTAAACCCTAATTCCTTAGTGATTTAATCTCCTTTAACCTAATCAACTGCCAATTCTTTGGTCACTTAATATAGATTAAAGTGTTAAGTTCAGTTCTAGTTTATTAACCACAAAAACCCTAATTATCCAAATATAAGAGGATTATATATCATGTATCTCATTAAGTCCAGGCAATTAGCAATTTAGGAGGAATTACTTTCAAACTATTGTCCAAGTAAATTACTTTTTCAAGATTTAACAAGAACTCAAGTAGAACCAGGGTTATCTTCCAATATACCCTAATCCGTAAGGTGGAGAACGAAAGCAAATCCTTGAATTTAATCAACACAGTAATTAAAATAGAATAGCAATAGTATTAATCCATAGAATAAACAGAGCTCCTAACCTTAACACATGAGGTTTAATTGCTCATGGTTCAGAGAGAAAACTAGGATTAAAAAGTGTGTGAAAACTAGAATGAGATAGAAGAGAAAAGAGAGCCCGAAGGGCTAATTCTTTTTCCTTTTATATCTAACCTAACTTGATTTAAAATAAAATAAAATAATAAAGTCTAAACTTAAAAGATTGTGTTTGTAATTAAGAATAACCAAAACAAAGATAAAATACAATAATAAAATCAAAATCTAGCTAATGAGGTTCTTATCATTAAAGTTGGATCCGTGCTATTGGCGCTAAATTCCAGAATCGGCGTTTAGTAACCCAAGAGGTAGTAAGCTTCTAATTGTTTCTGTCTTCCTGGCACTAAATGCCCAAGTCTGCGTTTAGCGCCAGCTTGGCAGAATGGCTACACGTATTTCAAAGCACTTGGGCATTAAACGCCAGATGCAGCATTTAGTGCCAACTCAACAGAATCAGAATTCTTCTCTTTTCTTCTGCTCAGATTCTGTCAAACTAGTCCAAACTTCACCGGAAACATTCAGAACAATAGAATGACTCAAAGTAGCATCCAAATAGACTTCAAACACTAAAATTTCCATAGAACTCAATAAATTTATATCTAAAATATGCTCACACATCAGTGTTGACGACTTTCTTGGACGCAGCGACGACGAGGGAAGACCGATTGGAGGAGGCTGCGACGGTGATGAACAAACGTGCAGCAGGAGGCACCGACGCTGTTGAATGAGTGTGGTGTAGGACGACGCGACAACATTGAGGTAGCGATAGTAACTGAGTGACAATGACCAACGATGAGAGTGAGTGACGGTGACAGTGGCGAATGGTGACGATGGGGCTAATGGCAAGAGAGAAAGAAAAAGGAGAGAGAAATGAGGTTGCTGATGTTGCACAAATGGAGAGGAGAGGTTCGCAAATTCGAATATAGGGTTAATTTTACCGGCAGATTTACCGTTGAAAAAATCCGCCGGTAATGCATAACATGTGACAAAAATGGTGCTTTTTCATTTAATTGTCTTACCGTCAGATTTTTCTTCTCCTAAATCTGATGGTAATGGTAGCGCCAATTTTCTGCTTTTTTTCTTCAATTATTTTCGACAAATTTACTATAGGAAAATCGAATATGACGGTAACTTTTTTACCCGACGACTTTATTGCCAAATCCGCTGGTAAATCCGCTGCTAACCTCTGACAATAAATCCAACGGTGTTCAGTATTTTTCTTGTAGTACAGGTACATTCTCAACATGATATTCGAAAATTTATATCTTTAACAAAAATAATTTCAAAAGATACAAATGATAAATAAACCATGAAAAAATTTAAAAATGCAACCAAAATAATTAGATGTTAAATATATATTTTAAAAAAAACTTTAAAAATTATATTTTGATGTGAATAATTTTTTATAAGTATTATTAAAAAATAACATATTTTCATCCTTATTAATTTCATGTCAAGTGAATTTTTTTTAAAATGGTTATTGTAAATGCTCATTCTTTTTGAAAAAACAAAATTAGAAATTAAATTTTACTCAAAATATTTGTGTGCGCCCTTCTAAATAGCTATCAAATGTCATCACAAAAATTTAGATCAAATGGGTAAGTCATTTGCTAAATACAAAAATTTTTTTTGTTAGTTATAAAAATATAATATTTATTATTGTCGCAAATTCAAATCATTTAAAGACTTATTTGTCATTCATAATTTTAAAAATTATTTTTGTCATTGTATAAATTTTTGGATATTATTTTAATAGTTTACTCTTTTATTAAATAAAAATATCATTTTTCCTTCCTCCTGTATATCTTTTTAGTTTTATTTTGAATAAATACTTAAATTAATCTTTAAAAAATTTCATATTGAATATTTTGGTTCTCAAAAAACGTTGTTCTCCGGAAGTTTTTGAAAAATACTTATTGGACAGTTGGTCCCTCTATAGCTTTCATTTAAATTTGTAACATGTGTTTTGGACAAATAAAATTCAAACAAATTTTATTATATATGATTATGTATTTATGTTCTAGTAAAATATATTCTAAGACAAAGTAATCTCCATTCACAATAATTTGTTGGACAAGTATCAAAGACTTCTATAAAATAAAAATTTGTTATGGAACAAAAATGTCTGATCTAAAATCTTTTTTTAGGATGAATTTGTATATTTATTCATTTAGTTTTCTATCAACTTATTATCGTTTTGGAATTTTAATAACTCATTAATTAGTTGATATCTTTCTTGTATTTATTAAAAATAATATTAGTAAAGATTATGATATTAGACAAAGAAAATATATTGAAATTAATAAAGAGTTTTATTTATTCTTTAAATTTATAGATGTTCAATAAAATTTAATGTTTGTCTTAATAAATATACACAACTAAAAATAAATAATTAAGTTGAGAAGGAGAAAACGATAATTACAGAAAACGTTTGTAGACAAATTCAAAAAATAAATATTAATCAGTTTTGACAATTGAAACAGGAGAACAAATATTGTAGTTGTACAAATTTTAATCGAATTAATAGTCAAAGTAATCTATCAAATTTCAACCGTTAAAATTTTCGCTTAATCAAATTAATTCCCTAAATTTTTTCATCAATACAATGGCAGTGGTAATAATTTAACGCTTAGATAATTTGGGAGAGAAAATTACTTAGAGCAAAATAAAGATTGTATTGATTGTGCTAAACTAAGTTATTACTTGAAAAATAGTTCGAAATCCTAAAACATTCTCTTAGTTATCTTTTTAATTCTTAAATATATAAAAGATTAGAATTTTTTATATTTTCAAATAATAATATATATTTACATTTTTACTCATTGAAATATTAAAAGGATAACAACTTGGACTTGTAATTATTATTTAAGTTAGAGTAATCTAACTTATATTGGAAAGAAGGTATATAGTCTCTATCACTACCCTGACAATTGTCGATTACTATCCTTGACTAAATATTAACATGTGCACTCCTACTATGGTGCATTCTACATTCTGTTTTGTTTGTGAGCTCAATACACCCGCGAGCTTGGAAACATTGTCCCTAAAGCTATGTTTGGTTATAAAAACATGATAATATAAGATATTGAGAATAAAATATAAATAATAAAAATATAAAAATTAATATTTTATTTTATTTAATAATAAATTAAAATATATTATAAAAAAGTTAACAATAATAAAAAATAAAAAAATAAATTATATTTTTTTGTTAGTATTTTTGTTATTTTTTTGTTAGAATAGATATAAAATATATTAATTTAGTCTCTTTAGATAATTGTCTTTATTTTTGTCTCGTCTGCTAAATATAATTTTATGTTTCAGTGTTTTTATTTTAATGTCTCGTATTTATAAACAAACACACCTTAATTGCTGGAAGAACGGCGAAGCCTTTGAAAAGAATCTTTGAAGGAAACAGGAAGTAATTTTGTGACAATCCATTTCTAAATATTTTGTAAGGATACTGGATTGGACGCTATATATATATTGCACTAATTGTCACGGTAGAGCATTGATTGTCGAAAAAAAGTCATAGCAAGATTTCGAAGAATTTTTTGTATTCATTGCCTACTGCAACTCTTTGATCATAATTTTAGCATAGTTATACGAAATGTAATTGTTGGTGGGTCTCCAATTTAAAGTTTTAGATAAAAAAAATAATAAAAAAAGTATAGGCTTATAGTCACGAAAAGAAAAAAAAATAGAAAGAGAGGAGTGAGTGATTCCTTCATTTTGAAAAAGAAAAGAATCAGAGAGAGCGAAGGTGAAGAACTCGACGAAGAGGAAAAGGCATTGAGAGAAAATGGCAGGTTAAATTTGATCTTATTAGATCGGTAAACTTATTTCATTTTTTATAAAATTTTAGTATATTATTCCTAATGTAGAGATAAACATTAGAATATAACTTGTTAGTTGTATTGATTTTTTTTTGTCTAATTTGAGATATCCATTTTTGTGAAAGGTTTATATATGTTATTTTCATCAATTTTTATGATGTATTTTGTTAATTATTGAGATGCATTAATGCTACTAGGAAGACTGATTGTGTACCCACTATTTTAATAGTGAAAGATTTTATTTGACTAGGTCCTGTAGATTTTTGTCCCTCTTTTGGGAGTTTTTCCACGATAAAAATTTTGATATTTGATTATTTAATTTCTGTCATTATATTTGCTGTTTGAAATAGAGTTACCTATTTAACTACACAGGTTATGAAAAAATTATTTTTGGTACTTTCGTTGTTAGACAAGTTCTTGTTTGAACCTCAATTTTTTCCAACAAGTGGTATCTGATGGTTTTAGTGGCTAAGAGAAGGGGGGGTTGAATCTTAGCCCCCTTTTTTATGTTGCTAACGCTTGCTGAACTCAGAGGAGATTTTTCTATTTTAGCTTGTCTCTGGACACGAGACTTTTTGTTTTTGCTCGTCACTTGTCACGAGACCTTTTGTTTTGTCTCGTCACTCGACACGAGACATTTTAGTTTTTGCTCCTGTGCAGTAGAAAACAGAAATGGAGTTGGAGAGAAGAAAGATTACACCCAGATATATTCTGGTTCAGCTGCTAAGTGCAGAGCAGCCTACATTCAGTCTCCATCACAAACATGATGGAATTTCACTATAATCAACCTGATTACAACTTGTAAAGTGCTAACCCAACTTACAAGGGGATTCCCACAGAATCATGAAACACAACATAGATGAACAAAGGAACTCTAAGACATCTATGGCTTTTTCTTTTAATTTTGCTCTCTCTGCCTTTTTCTGCTCTATGGCTTTTTCATACAAACCTCACTGTTTGCCTTTTTTCCATGAGACTCAAGACATGACAAAATTAATCAGAAAAATACAAAACAAAATACATTGAAGGAGAAGAGAAAATTGTTAGCTCAGGTAGCTCTGAGAACACTGTGCCTTGCACTCTCAAATTTTTCTCCTTGCTTCAAACAGTGGCTGTCCACCCTTATTATAGAAGAGGGGAGCCTCCACTTATTGAAGCCAAAACCGAACCAACTTCTTCCTCCTTCAACAAATAGAACCGGTTCGGCCACATAGAGAGAGAAGAGATAACCATGTAAAACCCAACATGCAATTACCTCTGAACCTTTTTTGATCATCACCCTTCATCAATCCGAGCTCTCCATCCTTGACTTGCTCTCCAAGATGGATTTCTGGCCCTTGATGCTTCATGATGATGATGACTTCATCTGCTTCAATCTCTGCCTTCAACCATCACTTCGCCACTCTAGCTACTCCCTGTGGTGGTTAAACAGAATCAAAGACAAGCCATGCTTCAAGAATCTCCTCCATGCTGGCCGAATTTTCTTCGTCCATTTTTGAGCATGAGAGGCTCAAGATACATCACCAAATCTAACCAAATATAGTGAATATCTCAGCCACAGCTCATTTTTATTTTAGTATGTTTTCTTGCCATCATTAGCTTGATGGTCTTGATGCATGCAACTTCTTCCTTTTCTTGGTTGATGAGCATTGCGTCCATAGCTTCCTGGACAAGGACCGAAGGAAGAAGAAGAAAGAGATGAGAGAGAATATGAAGTTAAAGTAAAAGCAATTAAGTGAAAATGAAACAAGTTGATAGATTGCTTTTTACTTCCCTTGCTTTGAGTAGCGTATAGCATTAATCATAATGATTCCCATCAAATCAAAGTCAAGTTCTCTCTCATATTTCCAATGTTAACATATTAAAATTTGAAATCCAATCTTAACAAGAGATGGAATCCGTTGGAAATCATGAAGCCATTTAGCTTTCATTTAAACTTGGTTTCGGACCAAGCTTGGAAACTTTTATCAAAATAATGTTGGGCTTGGTAGCATTAAGATTTAATTTGGCCCAAATGATAACATTTGCTTTCCTGATGAAATTGAGATCAAGCAATGAACACATAGGAAGGCTTTCTTTGGGCTTATAGAGATAAAATATTATGGCCCAACTAATAAAACCATTTCAGCCAAAAATCACACAACAAGAATTACATGGGGCTGAAATTTAATTTATTGGGCTTGGTATCTTTCTTTTTATTTCGGCCCAATTAATAACCTGCAACACAAAATTATTAATTAACATATGTTAGTTGAAGATCAAAATTAATAATTTTGTAATTAAATGTTTAATAATGTTTAGTCATCACAAATATTAATTTAGAGTTTTCCAAACTCATCAATCTCCCCCTTGATGACAAACATTATTAAAATTGAAATGAAAAGAAATTTAAAGATTGAGTAAAGAATACTCCCTTTGATTTTGAATTTCTCCCCCTTTCTAAATGTCACATTGCTCCCCCTTAATATATACCATTTTTACCAAGGGAAGCACCAACCTGTAACATTTTAAATCAAGCTTCAAGTAACAATGTTATTTAGCATATTTTACGATGCTAAATGCTTGATTTATGAGCAGTTTTAATTGATAATCAAAACTCATTTGATATCATAAACTGATTTACTGCTCAAATCATTTCAAAACAAATTTTCAAATCCTTTCCTGTTAAAGATATCAGAGCAAAACAACATGATGGAAAAGTATTTGAAGTACACATGATCAAAACAAGGCAGTTTTAATGTATTACACAATTTAAAGAAACTGCCAAAAATAAGTTTTCCAAACAACAAGTTTATCAATGATGAATTACAGCCAGGCATCAAAAAAATAAATCAAACATCATTATAAACCAAATGCAGTTCAAGCAACAACCATAGTGAATGCAATAACAACATGCATTCTTTGAACATGGGTGATCATGAACCATAGTGAATGCAATAACAACATGCATTCTTTGAACATGGGTGATCATAAATTTTCAATTTTGAAAATTTCATCCCCTGTTCCCCTGTTTCGTTCCAATTTCAATTTTGGAAACACATAAATTTCCTCCCCCTTTTGTCATCATGGGGGCACCTGCACAAAAACATGATCAACACAGCAAAATATTCAAGAGAAAGTAGCAAGAGTATATGACAATATCCTAGAGATTATCCTAGAGCAGGGAGTTTCAAGTCATGCTCATACAAAAAACAGATTGAGCCTAATGGAGTCAATATCAAACAGAGTAAAGAAACAGTCACTAATCATCAGAAAAATTAATTTGTTCTTCAGCATCTCCGTCACTATCATCTCCCAAATCTTCTTTAAAACGTTCCATCATCAGATTAACCCTTTCTTCGCAATTGTTCCAAGCTTTCTCACTTTCATAAGCTTGTTTGCGGGCTTCTTTGTGGGATTTATACATCAGATCTGCCATGTTCGAAAGTTCTCCCAAAATCTGTTTGATGGACTTAATTGTTTTGGAAGATTCTGGCCTCCCTTCATACTCACTATCCGATGCAGCCGATTTTCGCCCTTTGGTGTCCTTAGTTGCTCCTCCTCCTCTAATTGAAGACACCTTGTTTTCTACAGCCTCATTCAACAAATCAACTTTAAAGTACTCAAATATTCTAGTTAAAAACATACCATAAGGCAGGTTAGCCTTTCTGGTGCTTCTAACAGAATCCCACATGTGCCTAATCATAATATAACTAAAGGATATAGGAGTAGAGGTAACCAAAGCAAATAAGATGAGACAGTCAGAAAATGTTACTCGGTTGTGTGAGCCACTTTGGGGAGTCAGAATATGAGTGATGATTCGGTGAAGCAGGGAATTGACCGGTCCTAGAGCTTTATGTGTCGGAATGGTGCCATGCAATCCAGAAAGGTTCTCGCAAATGTGCTTTAGAACAGTTTTGTATGGAACGCCAACTTGTGTGTCCTATTTTTCCACCATGTACGCTCGTAGTCCTTCATCTTTGAACCCAAGGGCCGCTCCAATTGTCTCAGCATCAAGGGCTATTTGAACCCTTTTGACATAGGAATGAAGGGTGCCGTCAATGAGCCGCATATTGGCATAAAACTCTCGAACAAGACCAGGGTAGACTGGTTTCTGGATGAGAAGCAGAGGCTTCCAGTTGAGAAGTTCAAACAGAGAGGAGATATTGATACCCTTGTTGGTGAGATTTTCAAGGCTAACAAGATAGGTTGTGCACAAATGACGCTTCTCCATAACCTCTTTATGAAACTCAAAAGAGGTGCACGAGTTAAATCTGCTTGGATCAAAGTGGGAGTGAGTCTTGCCATACTTGTCTCTGAATTCCATGGATTCCAAGTTTGGAGGTTCAGTAGTGTCATTGAGTGCAAACCCCTGATTCTTTTGGAAGCTTTTTCCAGGAGTAGTCCATTTCGGTGATGAGGGTGGAGGTGAAGGCAAGGGAGAAGTATGAGATTCTTGCTCTTCTTCCTTTTGAGGGTCCTTGTTCTTCCTGTTTCGTCCTCTTCCGAAACTCTTTTGGGCCACTACCTTTCTTCTCATGGCTTCGGTTTGTTTGGTTGGAGGTGAGGGAGAGGATGAGGAAGTAGAATGTATGTGGATGTGAGTGTGAGTTTGGGGTGTTGATGGTTTTTGAGAAACAAGAATTCTTTCACTCTTTCTTGGCGCGGTTTTCTTTTTCATGGTAATGGGGGAATGAAATATGAAAGGTTGGGGGTGATAACCGAATTGAGAGGGAGAGAGAGAGACAAGGTGGGTGAACACATTTAATGGGGTTTGGAAAGAGAATATGGAGAGTAATGACCATTAGTGGACGGTTAATGACCATAATGGGTGGTTATTATCCAAAAATGATTTCCCTTTTAACTTTTGAAATCCAAAACTGAAAAGTTGTTGCCTTAAATCAAGGGATTAGATGGATATAGGGATTTGATTTGACAATAACCACTTCCAAGGAGATTTGATGACACAAGAGGAAGATTCTTATTTGTAGAAGGATAACGACCATAACTGTTAAGGTGGGGTCAAGGAATTTTTGGTGGGGCCCATAAAATTTTGAATTCTGCGTTGCCTCCCCCTTGACCACAGCTCTTCCATCATGCCATTATTTTTATCTCATCCAAACCTACGAGCAAAAACTGAACAGAGTCACAATTTCACAGATTTTCAATAAAATTTAAATCATATATTCCCAAACTTTTTCTCAAGCTACAGAATCTGTCTTCACAGAGGGGTTTTGTAAAAATATCAGCAATTTGGTCTTCAGATTTTACAAATTGAATATCAATAGTTCCCTTTTGCACATGTTCTCTAATGAAATGATACTTAATTTCAATGTGCTTTGTTCTTGAGTGCAAAACAGGATTTTTTGAAATATTTATTGCACTCATATTATCACAAAATAGGGGTATACTATTGATTTTTAATTTGTAATCTTCCAATTGTGTTTTTAACCAAATTAATTGAGTGCAACATGCAGATGCGGAAATGTATTCTGCTTCAGCTGTGGATAAAGCCACTGTGGCTTGTTTCTTGCTTGACCACATGTTGAGTGAGCTTCTAAGGAAGCAGCACATGCCGGACGTGCTTCTTCTATCCACTCTATCTCCCGCATAATCTGCATCACAAAACCCTTTATGGGCGGCATAGGCAAGAAGCAACCGAATTGCTTCCATTCTAGCTACCGGAGCAAAAGACTCATCAAAATCTATACCCTCTTCTTGATCGTAACCTTGGGCCACTAATCTAGCCTTGTTACGAATAACTTGTCCATCCTCACCAAGTTTATTTTTAAAGACCCACTTAGTACCCGTTACCTTCATACTATCCGAATAAGGTACTAATGTCCAAACCTCATTCTTGTCAAATTGAGCTAGCTCCTCTTGCATGGCCTTGACCCATGATGGATCTTCAAGAGCTTGTTTGACATTGTTGGGCTCCATTTGTGACAAGAAAGCAAAGTTGCTAGGTTCGGTTTGCCTTTTGGTAGAGGATCTTGTTGTTACGCCATGAGAAGGATCACCAATGATGAAATCATGAGGATAACCCCTCATAGACTTCCATTCTCTAGGCTTTCGGACAGGTGTAGAAATTTGATGAACTTCTGGTGGTCTCAATGTTTCAGTTGCTCGTGCCTGTTCAGGAGACAAAATGAAAGTGTCTCCTCCAATCTGACGAGACAGAACCGGACTGACAGATTCTTCATTCTGGACAGATTTGGGATTTTCTTTGCTTGTTCCATCCTCTTCACAATCTGAATCAATATCCTTCACAATGCTGGGAATTAAGTTAGAATCACAAAAAGTAACATGTATGGATTCCTCTATTGTCCTATGCTCCTTGAGATAAACTCTATAGGCCTTGCTTGTGGTGGAATATCCAACAAACATTCCTTCATATGATTTTGGATCAAATTTTCCAAGGTTTTTCTTATTGTTAAGTATCTTTTAGCTTCAAGAAGAACATTCCCAGTTTTCTCACACACAACTAAACAAACAAATTTCTTAAAAATAACTTCAAAACCCAAATCACAAAGTTGACTAACACTAAGCAAATTATGTTTCAAGCCATGTACAAGGAGAACATCATTTATACAAGAAGAAAAGTTTTTACCAACTTTCCCAACAGCCACAATTTTTCCTTTTGCATCATCACCGAAAGTGACAAGTCCTCCATCATAGTCATCAAGTTTTATGAAGAAGGTTGCCTTTTCGGTCATATGCCTAGAGCATCCGCTGTCCATATACCACATATTTTCTTTCCTTTTGGATGCTAGGCACACCTGCAAAAAAAACTCAAGTAACCTTAGGTATCCAAATCTTTTTGGATCCTTTTACATTAAACCATCTTCTATGTCCTAAGCCATTGTAATCAAAAACAATTTTATAAACCTTGTCACCAACCATTCTTTCACCGAAAAAGCATTGAATGGGAAAGTGTCCATTCCGATTGCATAGTCTACAAAACCTTGGAGTTGACTTTTTGTTAAAGTAGGTGGGATCTTGAAATCTTGTGTCATTAGAAGATGAGGCAATATTTTCAAAAGGTAAATTTTCAGATTTATAGAAACCCAACCCAGCCTTATCATAAAGAGGTTTTTGACTAGCCAAGATGTGATTTAAACTTTCGGAACTTTGTGTAAACTTGGCCAAGTCTTCCTTAAGTCTTTTAACCTCTTTAAGCAACTCTTCATTTTACTTAAAACAATCCACATATGCAAGAACACAATGGTTACTTTCACAGCTTCTGACTTGGGCTCTTAACTGCTTATTCTCTTCAACAAGATCACAAGCAGTTTCGGCCTCTCTCACTTTTTCTTTTAGAAAACTGTTTTCAGCCTTAAGAATGGTGAGTTGTTGTTCAAGTTCTTGATTTTTCAGCAAAAAACATCTTATTTTTTCAGAAAGGTGGTCTATCATAAGATGAAGATCTTCAGTGTTAGGATTATAAAAGACTACCTGATCTATGTGGTCTGCCATGAGACATGTTTGTGACTTGGTCTCGGTTTCTTCATCATCATCATCAGAATCATTCTCCAAGTCTTCCCATGTGGCCATCAGTCCTTTCTTCTTTCCTCTTTTCGGCTTTTCCTCCTTCTTCAGCTTGGGACAATCAGATTTGAAATGCCCCATTTCCTTGCAATTGTAGCAAGTTACCTTGCTGAGGTCTTTCTTCACTCTCCTTGTGCTGCTGCCTTTACCTTTGAGCTTAGCCATTTTCCTGAATTTTTTTGCAAATAAAACAAACTCATTTTCAGAAGAGTTATCACTGGATTCATCATCTAGAGGGTTAGTCACAGAAGAAAATGCAATTCCTTTCTTTTTTGTATCCTTTTTCAAATAGGTATTTTCAAAAGCAAGAAGATTTCCTCTCAAATCATCAAGTGTCATGGAGTCTAAGCTACTGCTCTCAGAAATAATTAAAGCTTTAGTTTCCCACTCTTTTGTGAGACACCTCAACACTCTTCTCACTAGCACAGAATCAGAATGTGTAATTCCCAGAGCATCTAAGCCAACAATGATAGCATTGAACCGTTCGAACAGTTCATCAATGGACTCTCCTTCCTTCATTGCAAACATTTCATACTCTCTATTCAACATGTCTGTCTGAGTCTTCTTCACAATGGTGGTTCCTTCATGGGTGATTTGCAATTTATCCCAGATTTCCTTTGCCGTTGTGCATCTTGATACCCGTCGGTACTCCTCGAAGCTTATAGCACAGTTGAGCAGATTTATTGCCTTGGCATTTAATTCTACCTTCTTCCTATCTTCTTCTGTCCATCTTGCTTCTGGTTTAAGAGAGACAACTCCTTCGGCACTTGTAACAGTTGGATATTGTGGTCCTTCCAAGATGATTTTTCATAGTCTGTAATCCACTGCTTGTACAAATATCTTCATCCTCTCCTTCCAATAGGTATAATTTTTCCAATTGAAAAGAGGGGGTCTGTTGCTTGATTGACCTTCAGTTAGATTATAAGACACCACATTTGCGCCACTGTTTTCTGCCATGAGGATCTTTACTCCAAGATGCAAAGCTTGATCTCTATGAGACCAAGCTCTGATACCAATTGATGGTTTCAGTGGCTAAGAGAAGGGGGGGTTGAATCTTAGCCCCTTTTTTATGTTGCTAACGCTTGCTGAACTCAGAGGAGATTTTTCTGTTTTAGCTTGTCTCTGGACACGAGACTTTTTGTTTTTGCTCATCACTTGTCACGAGACCTTTTGTTTTGTATTGTCACTCGGCACGAGACATTTTAGTTTTTGCTCCTGTGCAGTAGAAAACAGAAATGGAGTTGGAGAGAAGAAAGATTACACCTAGATATATCCTGGTTCAGCTGCTAAGTACAGTGCAGCCTACATCCAGTCTCCATCACAAACATGAAACACAACATAGATGAACAAAGGAACTCTAAGACATCTATGACT
Organism: Arachis ipaensis; assembly: GCF_000816755.2. NCBI lineage: Eukaryota > Viridiplantae > Streptophyta > Magnoliopsida > Fabales > Fabaceae > Arachis > Arachis ipaensis. The sequence continues at coordinate 24,973,027 of NC_029788.2, forward strand.
TTTTCTTTTAATTTTGCTCTCTCTGCCTTTTTCCGCTCTATGGCTTTTTCATACAAACCTCACTGTTTGCCTTTTTTCCATGAGACTCAAGACATGACAAAATTAAACAGAAAAATACAAAACAAAATACATTGAAGGAGAAGAGAAAACTGTTAGCTCAGGTAGCTCTGAGAACACTGTGCCTTGCACTCTCAAATTTTTCTCCTTGCTTCAAACAGTGGCTGTCCACCGTTATTATAGAAGAGGGGAGCCTCCACTTATTGAAGCCAAAACCGAACCAACTTCTTCCTCCTTCAACAAATAGAACCGGTTCGGCCACATAGAGAGAGAAGAGATAACCATGTAAAACCCAACATGCAATTACCTCTGAACCTTTCTTGATCATCACCCTTCATCAATCCGAGCTCTCCATCCTTGGCTTGCTCTCCAAGATGGATTTCTGGCCCTTGATACTTCATGATGATGATGACTTCATCTGCTTCAATCTCTGCCTTCAACCATCACTTCGCCACTCTAGCTACTCCCTGTGGTGGTTAAACAGAATAAAAGACAAGCCATGCTTCAAGAATCTCCTCCATGCTGGCCGAATCTTCTTCGTCCATTTTTGAGCATGAGAGGCTCAAGATACATCACCAAATCTAACCAAATATAGTGAATATCTCAGCCACAGCTCATTTTTATTTTAGTATGTTTTCTTGCCATCATTAGCTTGATGGTCTTGATGCATGCAACTTCTTCCTTTTCTTGGTTGATGAGCATTGCGTCCATAGCTTCCTGGACAAGGACTGAAGGAAGAAGAAGAAAGAGATGAGAGAGAATGTGAAGTTAAAGTAAAAGCAATTAAGTGAAAATGAAACAAGTTGATAGATTGTTTTTTACTTCCCTTGCTTTGAGTAGCGTATAGCGTTAATCATAATGATTCCCATCAAATCAAAGTCAAGTTCTCTCTCATGTTTCCAATGTTAACATATTAAAATTTGAAATCCATTCTTAACAAGAGATGGAATCCGTTGGAAAGCATGAAGCCATTTAGCTTTCATTTAAACTTGGTTTCGGACCAAGCTTGGAAACTTTTATCAAAATAATGTTGGGCTTGGTAGCATTAAGATTTAATCTGGCCCAAATGATAACATTTGCTTTCCTGATGAAATTGAGATCAAGCAATGAACACATAGGAAGGCTTTCTTTGGGCTTATAGAGATAAAATATTATGGCCCAACTAATAAAACCATTTCAGCCAAAAATCACACAACAAGAATTACATGGGGCTGAAATTTAATTTATTGGGCTTGGTATATTTCTTTTTATTTCGGCCCAATTAATAACCTGCAACACAAAATTATTAATTAACATATGTTAGTTGAAGATCAAAATTAATAATTTTGTAATTAAATGTTTAATAATGTTTAGTCATCACAAATATTAATTTAGAGTTTTCCAAACTCATCAGTATCAGAGCTTTGGTTGTTTATTTCTGTGCTGATTAAATGGAGGAAAAAATTCAAGGGCCAAATATGGTCAAATTTAATTCCAAAAATTATTCGATTTGGAAGACCCTCATAGAAGATATGCTGTATAGCAAGAACTTGTATAATTCTATGGAGGGATAAATCCTAAGGTACCAAATCTGATGTTGAATAGAAGAAGTTGAATTGGAAGGCAATTGCTTTGATTAGGCAATGACTTGATCTCAATGTGTATCCACATGTTGATACTGAAACTAGTGCTGAGAAGATGTGGAAGAAATTAAAGGAGTTATATGAGAGGAAAAATACGTAAAACAGAGCATTCTTGATTTATAAGCTAGTCAATATAAAGTATATTGAAGGTAAATCAATGCCGAAACACTTGAGCATTTTACAGGAGATGGTGAACCAACTAACAAATAATGAAATCACTTTAAATGATGAGTTGCAAGCCTTGTCGTTGCTGAGTTCTTTGCCTAATAGTTAGGAAGTTCTGGTTGTGACACTGACTAACTCGGCTCCAAAAGGAAAGTTAACTTTAGCAATGGTTAAAGAGAACATGTTGAATGAAGGAGCCAAAAGAAAAAAAAGGGATTTGATTAATGCATCCTCCCAGTTAGAAGCACCTGTTTCAGAGTCACGGGGGAGAAGGAACAGTAGAAAATCTCACAGTTCTAACAGGTCAGAGAGTCGAATCAAGTCAAGAAAAAAGTATAAGCCAAAAAAGGAGTTCAATTGTCACCATTGTGGTAAGTCGAGACATATCAAGAGGTATTGTAGGTTCTTGAAAAGAGAACAATCAAGAGGAAGAAATGAAGACAAAGGTAAACATAGAAATAAAGAAACTGCTACTATTATTTATGAATATGTTCTTATCACATATGATGAAAATTATTTTAATCTTGACTGTGATGATTTCACTTGGATTATGGATTTTGGTGTCTCATATCATGTCACTCTGAGGCATGAATTTTTCACTTCTTATACTGCTAAAAATTTTGGCAAGATCAAATTAGGAGATAAAGGAGTGTGTGATATCATTGGTGTGGGTGATGTGTAGTTTGAAACCAACATGGGATGCAAGTTACAGTTGAAGAATATTAGGCATGCGCTAGATATGTGGTTGAATCTTATTTCAGTGAAGGCATTGGATCAAGAGGAATATTGTATTTTTTATGTAGTGGAAAATGCAAGATTACCAAAGGAGCTCTCGTTGTTCCTAAAGAAGATAATAATCCCACTACTCTCTACTTACAAGAAATGTTGTGCAAAGAAGAGGTGAATATAGCTGATGATTCCTCTTATGATTTGTGGAAGATACATCTTGGTCACTTGAGCAAGAAAGGACTAAGCGTCTTAGCCAAGAAGCACTCACTTCCAGTGAAAGGTACAGCTTTAAATACTACTCATTATTTTGTTGGAAATCATGATAGAGATCATTTCATAGTTTTGGACCTCATGGAGATCACATGTTCTAGATTTAGTTCACACTGATATTTGCACTATGGATGCTAAGACAATAGTATTGCATCATACTTTGTTACTTTTAATGATGATTATTCTTGAAAAGTATGAGCTTTTGTTTTAAAATCTAAAGGCCAGGTGCTCGGTATCTTCAAACACTTTCATGCAAGTGTTGAAAGAGAAATAAGAAGAAATTCAAATGTGTTCGAGTAGATAATGGTAGTGAATATAGGGGTCCATTTGAATAGTATTGTAAAGGACATGGGATTAAGCTTGAGAAGACAGTTCTGAAGACTCCTCAATATAATGGAGTTGCAGAGAGAATGAATCGCACTATCAATGATAGAGTCAGGTGTATGCTCTCTCATGAAAAGTTGCCTAAATCCTTTTGGGGTAAAGCGATGAGGGTTGCAGCAGATCTGATCAACCTTTCTCCTTCAGTTCCACTAAATGGTGATGTTTTAGAGAAAGTTTGGAGAGGAAAAAATTTCTCGATATAGTCACTTATGAGTGTCCGATTGCAGGGTTTTTTTATTACATTTCAAGAGATGAAAGGTCCAAACTTGATGAAAAGCCAAAACAGTGTATCTTCATGGGTATGGTCACGAAGAATTTGATTACAGATTATGAGATCCGGTGAGTAAGAAAATAATTAGAAGTCGAGATGTAATTTTTCTTGAAGAGCAAACTGTTGAAGATCTTGAGAAGACAGATAAGCCAATAATAACTGTTAGACGTTCTGCTGATGATGAACCTAGTCCTTCCACTAGACCTCCTGTTAATGGGAGAGATATACAAGTTGATAATGATGGTGATGATTTGCATGATGAACCTACACCTCAACTTAAGGTGTCAGATGTAGAAGTTTCACCTGAACCACCAGTTGAGTTTGAATTGAGAAGATCTACTAGAGAGCGTCATCCTTCTAAGAAATACACTCCTCATGAGTATGTCATGAATATTAAGACTGGGGAGCCAGAGAGATACTAGGAAGCTATGTCTGATTAGTATAAGAAAGATTGGTTGAAGTCTGTGCAAGAAGAAATGAAAGCCTTGCATGAAAATTATACGTTTGAATTGGTGAAGTTGTCGAATGGTAAGAGAGTATTGAAGAATAAATGGGTGTTCAAATTGAAAGCAGATGAAAATGTCTCACGACCAAGGTATAAAACTCGGTTGGTTGTGAAAAGGTTTGAGAAGAAGAAAGGTATTGATTCTGAAGAGATTTTTTCTCCAATTGTTAAGATGTCCTCTATTCGAGTTGTGCTTGGATTGGCAGCTAGCTTGAATTTAGAGGTTGAGCAGCTTGATGTGAAGACTGCATTCCTTCAGGGTGACATAAATAAATAAATTTAAATGGAGCAACCAGAGAATTTCAAGGTTAAAGAAAAGGAGCATCTTGTATGCATGTTGAAAAAGAGCTTATATGGGCTGAAGCAAGCACCAAGGTAGTGGTACACGAAATTTGATTCTTTCATAAAAGGTCATGGGTATTGTAAGACTTCTTCTGATCATTGTGTATATGTTAAGAAATTCTCTGATGATGATTTTATATTTCTCTTGCTTTATGTTGATGACACGTTGATTGTTGGGCATAATGACGAGCCACTATTTTATGGTTTATTTTGTACTAAATTGAGTGGATTTTGTCAACTATTCTCACATTTATCCATATAAATTGTGTAACATCCTACCACACAGAGCCTTATGCTTAAGTCATAAGACAGAGGTGGCGAGGTATTACGACCTCTAAAAATAAAATTTAGTACATATAGTATTGTGAAGAATGTCCATAACAAGGAGCCTTTGAAGGAAAATGGGTAAATAAAAAACGTAACTCGAAAAGCGCAACACTCCGATCGATAACCTAACGAAACAGATAAAGGATAAGCTAACGCAAGAATATATCCAAAGAGTGCCAAAAAAATACAAATATCCAAAAACTCAAATCCGGTTGCGAAGAAAACTAGTCCGAGCATAGAAGTATATACAAATAAATATAAAGCAAGAAACCCAAAAGGTGAAATACAAAACCTATTCTCCAAAACAACCTCTAAGAGGAGTCAAAACAGTATATTTATATACATTATTTAGTGGAATAAAAGCATCTAAGTGAAAACATGAAACCAAAGTAAAGTCCCGAGAACCAAGGACCTTTGCTAATCCAGAAGTCTTCAGCATGCCTCAACGAGAAGCCTCACGTCCTGCGTCTGAAAACAACAAAATCCGCATGGGTGAGAATCGAAGGTTCTCAGTATGATAACAGTACCCACATATCTAACATGTAATGTCCTGGAAAAGCCAAAGGCAATCCTAGAACATCTACCAGATAATTCAAAGCTTATAAACAGACTAAACCATAAAAGGCAACTGACTAAAGATCTTCAGCCTAACAAACATTCACCTTTCCAAATCCTGCAGACCTCCCAACCACCAACAGTAATATAATATAGCAACCACAATTATATCAAACAAGAAGATATACAGATAGGAAACAGATATGACATTTAGACAATTAGCAGGTAATATGCAACCAATTAGGCAATTCCAAACAATTTACATAGTATGCATATGATGAATGCCTGTCTTAATGGCTGATGATATCATCTGTCGATTATATAGCCAACCCGACAAGTCCTGGTAGATAACCATTTGACTGTCCCTCTGTCATGCATCCCCAACTCGAGTTATTCACAACATAAGTCATAATTCATATCCAACACCCTCACTGGTGTATATTCACGGGGGCGAGATCATCTAGAACTTTCACAGTGTCCGGCCACACTTATGACATAGGGTCAGCAGAGTATCGAGTCTCCACCTGGAGCACATGGTGGCTAGCCACTGCTTTCTCCCAGGGAAACTCGTATCTCAGATAGTGGAAGTGCAACATTCACATTTCATTCAATACGCATATATACAAACATACTCAGCCATAATTCAATAATAGCTCAGCCGTAACACGACAATATCTCAGCCATTCGGTTCATAATACAATCCATATTCAGCCAAATCATTAACAATTACAGCCCATCGGCTCATGGCATATCAAGCACTTCCACATTCATCCTCTGTATCTCATTCGATGATCTTTGATCATCATTCATCATTAGTTCTCCCCTTTCTTCATCCACAAGTTACAACAATTGCTAGCCCTTCTCGTTGCTAGGCATATCATCAAGTTTTAAGACATAAGGGGTGATATCAGAGGCTTAAAAGTATGAAATTTGGCTTTGAAAACTCAAAAATCAATTTTGGGATGAAAACGGGGTCACGCGTGAGCGTCAGCCACGCGCACGTGTGGAACGCAACAAAAGCACAGCGACGCGTACGCAACCCTCCACGTGCACACGTGGGTGGGAGAAAAGCCCAGTAACGCTTACGCATCAGCCACGCGTACGCGTTGGTGCTTTTTGTGCCCCAGGCATAAAACTAGCACAAATCAGGCACAACTCTCCGGAATATTGGCCGGGCAATTATTTTAGTTCATCGACGCGTACGCGTGGATAGTGAAACTTTAAAAACGATGCGTGCGCGTCGGCCACGCATACGCATGGGAGTTCATTCTGCCAAAAATTTTACTAAGTTAAAAAGCTGCAGAATTCACAGTTTCAAATCCCAATTTTTCGATGGGCATAACTTTTTCGTTTTAAAACGTTTTTCACCCATTCTTCGAACGGCATAACCACCCCGGATCCAATTTAATTTCTAAACAAATTTGGTATAAAACGGGGATCCGAAGTCCAAGTTACGCTCCATCAAAGCATGCCCAAAAACCACATTTTCATACAAAATCACAAAGTGCCATTTTCAAAACACCCCAATTCCAACCCCTTTTAAAATCAACCACAACATACCAAAAATCACTTCAAGCCTCTTCAACTCAAATGTTAACATTTTTATCAACTCAATAACCATGGACCCACCATTGTAACCAATCTCATCAATAATACAATTTCAAAACACAATATCATGTCATATGTATTTTCTCATTCCAATTTCCAACAACACCATCTCTAACCAACCATCAATACATACAATCATTACCATACTCACTCTCAACATGGTTCTACCCATAATTCAATCTCAACCAATCATTAATTATATGTCAAAACATGCATATATCTCATGCATCACATCATTAATCATCAATATTCATAATCACACATATGACCAAATAATTGATTTCAACCATTCAAACAACATTAACTATTCAATCCTATCTTAGGGCCTCTAGCCTAAGTTTTCACACCACATTACATTTTAGATACAGGAAACCGAGACCATACCTTAGCCGATTTCCCCCGCTCAATCGGAGCACTTCTAAATCACTTTTTCACAAGCTCTCAAGGTCTCAACACCTCCAAGAACAGATTTTTAGCACACCAAAGCCCTTTTCCAAGCTTTCCAAAATCTCAATCAATCTTCAATATTCACATACACACTACTTAAGCGACAATTATCATACCCAAACACAACAATTCAATACCCAACATCATAGAACAACAAATTTCACTAGGGTTGAGAATCTTACCACATCCAAGGTTCAAAGAGACAAGATTAATCTTCTCCTTCAAGAGAGTTGGATCCTATAACATCAAAGAGTCCAAAATCTCAACACTTTTCTCCATGAAATTCGAAATTAAGGGATGAAGAACTGAACCAAAATCGTCGCTTACCTCAATAACAAAGTAGTGGGTTTTGTAGAGCTCTTCGCGGTAAATGCGTGGCCACAAATGGTGCGGCAATCGGAGCTCCGGATCAAAAGTTATGGTAGTTTGAAGATCAAACAAGGGTTAGAACTTGGGAGAGTGTTCTTCCCCTCCCTCCTTCCATTTTCAGCTTGTGTTTGTGTTTAGTGAGGAGAAAGAGTGCTGAAATGAAGGTTTTAGGTTTAGTTTGGTTGGGCCAAGGGCCCAATATGAGTCCGGTTGGCCCGATTTGGCCCGTTCGGTCCAATCTTGGGCCGATTTCTATAAAATTGGTATCGAAATTCTCGTCTCAATCTCTTCTATCATATTAAGCCATAAAAATCACATTTTTGGTTTTCTAGAATAAATTCTCATTTATGGGCTAATTAGTCATTAATTAACCGAGTTTTACATTCTACCCATTGATGCGGGTGCATTATTGCCTATTTTTAGTAGTTATTTTAGTAGAGTTTTGTTTAGTTTTCATACAAATTTTGCCAATAAATGAGTAATAGCAAGAAAAATCTCTGCATGAAACAAAATCTCAAGCATAGGTGAATTTTAGTTAATATACATGGTAAATATGATGAAATAGATCACACGAAGTGAAGTTATGATTTTGGGCATTATTAGCACACTTAGTATAATGAAGTTTGTCTTGTATGTTACTTTGATACACTTTGTTTGTTTGATTTCAGACCAAAAAAAGCAGAGAAGAGCCACGTTAGTGGCTACGTAAGTACCACTAACGTGGCCATTAATGCAGAAGGAAGGAAAGTTTTGGAACGTTAGTGGGAATGTTAATGGCATTAACTTTGAAGAAGGAGAGCATGGAAAGTTAGTGGCAACGTTAACGCCACTAACTTTAGCAAAGCAAAGGAAAACCCACGTTAATGGCCACGTTAACGCCACTAATGTGGACCATTAACGTGGGAAAGAGGGGCAAGGAGTAGCGTTATTGGCAAAAGTGAGTGCCAATAACGCTAACGAAGGACTAAGAGGCCTACGTTAGTGGCCACGTTAGTGCCACTAACGTGGACACTAACGTGGGCAAAATCTCACCTGGCAGCCTGACCATGCCTTCTTAAAACAAGAATAACTTGAGCCACAAAGCTCCAAATGAGGTGATTCGAGTGGCATTGGAAAGTAGGAATCCAGAGCTTTCCAAGCATATATGATGGATACTAAATTTGAGGGAGAAAACCTGCCCCGAAAGTGCAAAGATCAACATAGTATCAACCTATAGTAAGGCCAGCTGACCTCTTCACCTTCCAAGAAGTGTAACTCGAGCTGTAGAGCTCCAAATGATGCGCTTCCAAAGGCCTTTGAAAGTAGACATCAAGGGCTTTCCAACAATATATAATAGTATGGGGTGGACATTAAGTTTGATCTCCAGAACCTGGCAATATTAATCCCATAAACGCTGACGTTATTGGCACTCACTTTTGCCAATAACGCCAGCGACCCTGTCCCCTTCAAGGGAGCATAACTTGAGTTACAGAGGTCCAATTGAGGTGATTCTAGTTGCATTAGAAATCTAACATTTAGAGCATTCCAACGATATATAATAGTCTATAGTGGGCATGAAATTGGAGTACAAACAAGAGGCATCTTTTAAGCCCCAAAAACACCAACTAGATAGCAAGTGTGACGTTAGCCACACTAACTTTAGCACTAACGATTAGCACCTGGACCTCAACTTGATTCATTTCTCTTTCAAGGATCACCTTACCTCAAGCAAGAAAGCCCACAAGTGTCAACCAATCAAGGCCACAAGAAGCATCTAGAACAGGATTTTTCATTTAATTGTAATTTGCTTTTAATTTCATTTCATTTTGTAATTTAGGAGAGCCTATATGAAGGCCTTAGTTTTAACATTCAAGGCATCCGGAAATTGAAGGAAGGGGGAGAGAGTGAAGACCAATTCGAACCTCTGTGAATTGGCACACTTCAAGGGAAGTGGGTCTTCGGACCCCTCCCCTCCTACACTCTTCTTCCTTTTGTCTTTTTTTTCTTTTCTTAGTAGGAGTTTAATTCTAGTTTGTACTTTTCATTTATGAACTTTGAAGTTTCAATTTCAGTTTTAATCTTCATCTTTATTTTTTTCTGCACTTTCTTTCTTTTCTGTTTTGGTAGAGTAATGAACAACTAACTCTTTTTATTGGGTTAGAGAGCTCTGTTGGAATTCAATGGATTAAATTGTTTTCATCATTCATCTTCTTCTTTCTTTTCTCTTGATTTTACTAGAAAGTGATGACAAGTCATCTTATGCTAGCTTTTCAAGTAATTTTCACTTGTTTCATTAGGTTTTATGCACTTTCTTGCATTGTAAGTAAGTAATTTGGAGTGAAATTACATGGTTTTTTTTGAATCAAACAACCACCCTTTAATTGACACAAAATCATGAGGTTTAAGCTAGAATTAATTGAATTTTGAATGAACTTTAAACCTTGTGAATTTGGGGATACTTTGATTGGTTGTTTTGATTACTTGTAGGTGAAGAAAAGAAAAAAAAAAGAAAAGCGTGGCCTAAGGAGCGTGCCCAAAGGAAACAAGAAGCGTAGCCAAGGGAGAAGAAAAAGCATAGCATCAAAGAGAGCAAGGCAAGAGCATAAAGCTCAGTTCACTAAGTGAGCTTTATCGGGCTTCTTCAAAAATAAATTCAAAGCAAAATTCCAAGGAATGAAGCCATCAAGTTTCGAACTCATGACCCAAGAGAAGCAAGGAACGCTCCTTGCAATGGAAATAAGCCAAAATTGGCTAAAATGCATTCAAGGGGGTTCGAACTAGGGAGCCTCATGAAAGGCAAGGAAGGAGCACTCCACTCTTCCAAGGAAATCAGCACCAAATTACTTCCACCAAGGATCGAACTTGGAAGCATGAAGCCCAAAGCAAGTCGCTACAAAGGGAAAGCTCAGTTTGTTTTCCCAACTGAGCACTACTCTCCCCTCACTCCCCAGACATTGGCACGCTAGGAAGCACACCAAGGAGGAAACCATTCGCACAAGTTGACACGGCCAAGGGGTTGGGACACGCGCAATTGGACGCACCCAAGACAAGATATAGAGCTCAGTTCAATTTTTCAACTGAGCTCTATTGAAGTGCAACCTGAACAAGGCTGGGACGCGCATCAAATTGGGCAAGGAAAGCAAGTTTGGGTGCTCAGTTTGGTTTTTCAACTGAGCCGTGCCCTGGGAGTGCACCATGACTCAATTTTGAGTCCAAAAACAAAATAAAATCCAATTCTACACAAAATTAAAAAGCCCACTCTAAATGCTAAAATCTAAAAATAGGAAGTGTATAAATAGAAGCTAGTTTGAGTTAGGGAAAAACCTTTCTTTTCACTTTTAGCTAACCTTTTTGCTTACTTTGGAATTTTCAATTTTATTTTCTAGCTTTGGGAGTTTTGGAATTGGGAAGGAGAATTGATCTCTCTTCTTCTTTGTTCTTGCTTCTTCAACTTTCTACTCTTTGTTCTGGACCTTGCGTGGAGAATTGAAGAAATTCTGTTTCAATCTCACCTTGAGATCTCTTTGCTTATTCTTCTGCATAATTGAAGGAATTATGATTTGGATCTAAATTTCTCTACTGTTTTCATCTCTACTTCTTCTGCAATCTGTCTTTTACTTTTCTACAATTATTCTCTTGTTGGATCAAGGAAGGACTTGAGATCTAGACTTGTTTTCTAGTCTCTTCCATCCCCGAGATCTTAAATTTTCCTTTTGCTATTGCAATTAAGCTGCATTTTGCTTTCTGTTTGGTTTCTCAAGCAGTTCTTCCTTTCTTGTTTAGACCTGCTGCATCTTAATTCATCTTCTACTTCTTTATTAATTGTCATTTGCTTTTGCTTATTTAATTTCTACAAATCCCAGTGCCCAAACCCTTTTATGATTCAAGCCATTTACATTTCTTGCACTTTAAGTTTCAGCTATTTACGTTTCTTCCAATCTAAGTTTCTGCAATTTACATTAGCTGCATTTTAAGATTCAGCTCTTTTAATTTTTCTACACTTTAAATTCTTGTCAATTATCCCTCTCTTTTAAATTTCATGCAATTTAGCTTCTGTTGGATACAAATCACTCAAATCAACACTTATTTGCTTGACTAAATCAACCACCTAACTAAAATTGCTCAATCCTTCAATTCCTGTGGGATCGACCTCACTCATGTGAGTTATTATTACTTGATGCGACCCGGTACACTTGCCGGTGAGTTTTGTGTTGGAACTTTTTTCCACACATCAAGTTTTTGACGCCGTTGCCAGGGAGAAGAAAAAGCAAGCCAAGAGCATAAAGCTCAGTTCACTAAGTGAGCTTTATCGGGCTTCTTCAAAAATAAATTCAAATTAAAATTCCAAGGAATGAAGCCATCAAGTTTTGAACTCATGACCCAAGGGAGGCAAGGAACGCTCCTTGCAATGGAAATAAGCCAAAATTGGCTAAAATGCATTCAAGGGGGTTCGAACTAGGGAGCCTCATGAAAGGCAAGGAAGGAGCACTCCACTCTTCCAAGGAAATCAGCACCAAATTGCTTCCACCAAGGATCGAACTTGGAAGCATGAAGCCTAAAGCAAGGCCCTACAAAGGGAAAGCTCAGTTTGTTTTCCCAACTGAGCGCTACTCTCCCCTCACTCCCCACACATTGGCACGCTAGGAAGCACACCAAGGAGGAAACCATGCACACAAGTTGACACGGCCAAGGGGGCTGGGACACGCGCAATTGGATGCACCCAAGACAAGATATAGAGCTCAGTTCAATTTTCCAACTGAGCTCTATTGAAGTGCAACATGAACAAGGCTGGGACGCGCATCAAATTTGGCAAGGAAAGCAAGTTTGGGCGCTCAGTTTAGTTTTTCAACTGAGCCGTGCCCTGGGAGTGCACCATGACTCAATTTTGAGTCCAAAAACAAAATAAAATCCAATTCTACACAAAATTAAAAAGCCCACTCCAAATGCTAAAATCTAAAAATAATAAGTGTATAAATAGAAGCTAGTTTGAGTTAGGGAAAAACCTTTCTTTTCACTTTTAGCTAACCTTTTTGCTTACTTTGGAATTTTCAATTTTATTTTCTAGCTTTGGGAGTTTTGGAATTGGGAAGGAGAATTGATCTCTCTTCTTCTTTGTTCTTGCTTCTGCAACTTTCTACTCTTTGTTCTGGACCTTGCGTGGAGAATTGAAGAAATTCTGTTTCAATCTCACCTTGAGATCTCTTTGCTTATTCTTCTGCATAATTGAAGGAATTGTGATTTGGATCTAAATTTCTCTACTGTTTTCATCTCTACTTCTTCTGCAATCTGTCTTTTACTTTTCTGCAATTATTCTCTTGTTGGATCAAGGAAGGACTTAAGATCTAGACTTATTTTCTAGTCTCCTCCATCCCTGAGATCTTAAATTTTCCTTTTGCTATTGCAATTAAGCTGTATTTTGCTTTCTGTTTGGTTTCTCAAGCAGTTCTTCCTTTCTTGTTTAGACCTGGTGCATCTTAATTCATCTTCTACTTCTTTATTAATTGTCATTTACTTTTGCTTGTTTAATTTCTGCAAATCCCAGTGCCCAAACCCTTTTGTTTTGGTTTGTTCATGTAAATGCTTTTGTTCTTTGTTTTCAATGCTCTGTAACTATTTGTGTTAATGCCTCACCAAGAAGCCCCTATTTGTGACAGCTCTGGCTCTTGGTAATTTTGTTATTAATACAATAGTTTCTTTTACTTAGCTTCTTTTCAAATAAAATTGGCATATGATCACATTCTAAGTTTGGTATTGCCCTGCAACAATCTGTTTTCAATCTTTCTGGATAATTGTATCAATTCTAAGAGAAAGTGTCACACTAAGTTTGGTGTGCCACTTATTTTTCTATGCAATGTATCCACCAACACCACTTGTTTGTACAATCATAGTGCCTTTACTTCTTAGGCCTGTAGTGTCATTTTTAACCAAGCTTGCTTAATTTTATGCGTTACTCATAGCTTGTTTCTCTTTTTTGACATTCATGGTTGAATCACAATCTCAACACCACTGCTCCTACTTGTTGCTTGCCGACAAAGCACTTATTCTAAGATGGTGATTAGAGGGAGGAAGTTTGCAGGAAAGGACAACAAGGGCGAAGATGAGCTACAAAGGTTGTAAAGTTCCTTTCCTTCGCATTTACTCCCGATAGACTTAATTACAATCATGAATGTCTCTTGTTTTGAATTCTAGGGTCTACCTCTGTTCTGTTAAGTTAATTTTTGTTTAGTAATAAGCATGGTTCACTACTTATCATTGCACCTTCATCTTGAATCTACTTGAACCCATTATACTTAAAAGTGCATCGAAGAAATCATTCTTTTGAAAGGAAAGTGTTGAGGAATTTTATCAATTTTGAGGCAAGCTAAAGATTAAGAGAAATGAAATGATTGTATGATTGTGTATTGAGGTTACATGTTTGTGAAAACTTGCATGGGAGCTCATAGACAGGAATTGAAATTTGGAGAAGTGTTATAGAAATTCTCAAAAATCTATTGATCCAAGAAGCAGTAAACAAAAGAAAACAAAAGAAAAAGAAAAACAAGGAAAAAGCCCAAGGCTCTGAGCATCAATTACTAGGATGAAAAAGAAAGATACAAAAACTCAAAGAGTTATTGTCCTAGTTACATGCTTGTGGTGAATTTGTGTCAAAGAAAGAGGCCTGAGCAAGTAAATTCTAAGGGGTGCTTCATCACCTAATACCTTAACCCAACTGAGTTGGGAGTATTGATTGAAAACTTATCCTAAAGGGCCACTTTGAGACATGACACCTAGAGTCGAGACTAAGACAAATAAATACTGCTTCAAGGTGATAATCTATAAAGAGGACTCCATAATACCATTTGAATGACACTCCTAAGATCTAAGACTTCCAAGATGTAAGGACTAATGAACACTGGAACCCTTGCATAAGCATATAATTGGAGTTGGCCTTCATTATCACTTAATCACTTCACTCACCAAGGCATCATAAGAAATTCTTCAGCACACTCCAATAAAAAGAATCCTTTATGCATAATTCTTTCCTTGCTTGGGGACAAGCAAGATTTAAGTTTGGTGTTGTGATGCGGGTGCATCATTGCCTATTTTTAGTAGTTATTTCAGTAGATTTTTGTTTAGTTTTCATACAAATTTTGCCAATAAATGAGTAATAGCATGAAAAATCTCTGCATGAAACAAAATCTCAAGCATAGGTGAATTTTAGTTAATATACAAGGTAAATATGATGAAATAGATCACACTAAGCGAATTTATGATTTTGGGCATTATTAGCACACTTAGTATAATGAAGTTTGTCTTGTATGTTACTTTGATACACTTTATTTGTTTGATTTCGGACTAAAAAAAGCAGAGAAGAGCCACGTTAGTGGCTACGTGAGTACCACTAACGTGGCCATTAATGTGGAAGGAAGGAAAGTTTGGAACGTTAGTGGGAACGTTAATGGCATTAACTTTGAAGAAGGAAAGCATGGAAAGTTAGTGGCAACGTTAACGCCACTAACTTTAGCAAAGCAAAGGAAAACCCACGTTAATGGCTACGTTAACACCACTAACGTAGACCATTAACGTGGGAAAGAGGGACAAGGAGCAGCGTTATTGGCAAAAGTGAGTGCCAATAACGCTAGCGAAGGACTAAGAGGCCTACATTAGTGGCCACGTTAGTGCCACTAACGTGGACACTAACATGGGCAAAATCTCACCTGGCAGCCTGACCATGCCTTCTTCAAACAAGAATAACTTGAGCCACAAAGCTCCAAATGAGGTGATTCAAGTGGCATTGGAAAGTAAGAATCCAGAGCTTTCCAAGCATATATGGCACTATATGGTGGACACTAAATTTGAGGGAGAAAACCTGCCCCGAAAGTGCAAAGATGAACATGGTATCAACCTGTAGTAAGGCCAGCTGACCTCTTCACCTTCCAAGAAGTGTAACTCGAGCTGTAGAGCTCCAAATGATGCTCTTTCAAAGGCGTTGGAAAGTAGACATCCAGGGCTTTCCAAAAATATATAATAGTATGGGGTGGACAGTAAGTTTGAAGTCCAGAACCTGGCAATATTAATCCCTTGAATGCTGACGTTATTGGCACTCACTTTTGCCAATAACGCCAGCGACTACGCCAGCGATCCTGTCCCCTTCAAGGGAGCATAACTTGAGTTACAGAGGTCCAATCGAGCTGATTCTAGTTGAGTTAGAAAGCTGACATTCAGAGCTTTTCAACGATATATAATAGTCTATAGTGGGCATGAAATTGGAGTACAAACAAGAGGCATCTTTTAAGCCCCAAAAACACCAACTAGATAGCAAGTGTGACGTTAGCCACACTAACTTTAGCACTAACGATTAGCACCTGGACCTCAACTTGATTCATTTCTCTTTCAAGGGCCACCTTACCTCAAGCAAGCAAGCCCACAAGTGTCAACCAATCAAGGCCACAAGAAGCATCTAGAATAGGAATTTTCATTTAATTGTAATTTGCTTTTAATTTCATTTCATTTTGTAATTTAAGAGAGCCTATATGAAGGCCTTAGTTTTAACATTCAAGGCATCTGGAAATTGAAGGAAGGGGGAGAGAGTGAAGACCAATTCGAACCTCTGTGAATTGGCACACTCCAAGGGGAGTGGGTCTTCGGACCTCTCCCCTCCTACACTCTTCTTCCTTTTCTCTTTTTTTTTTCTTTTCTTAGTTGGAGTTTAATTCTAGTTTGTACTTTTCATTTATGAACTTTGAAGTTTCAATTTCAGTTTTAATCTTCATCTTTATTTTTTTCTGCACTTTCTTTCTTTTCTATTTTGGTAGAATAATGATCAACTAACTCTTTTCATTGGGTTAGAGAGCTCTGTTGGAATTCAATGGATTAAATTGTTTTCATCATTCATCTTCTTCTTTCTTTTCTCTTGATTTTGCTAGAAAGTTTTCGATCTTCATCCAATTGGGTAGTTGTTTTAGAAGAGAAATTGCTCATACTTGGATTTCTTCTGAACCTTGGAAGAGGAATGAGGAAATCATGCTAGAAATGCTTTCTCATGTTGGACCAAATTGGGGTTTGGATGGATATAGTGACATATAATCCTACCAATACTTTGATTTGGAAATACATGTGGAATAATCAGTGACCATACTTCATCTCTTTCCATGAGCAATTAAATCAAGGAATTGGGCAATTATTTAAGCTTAGAGAGATTGGATTGCCAAGGAATTGGGATCCAATCACTTAAGATTGCCAAGGAGATCAATGAATGCATTGATTGAGGAAGAGATGAGAATGAACTTGATCCGGAGGATTGCAATATCTCTTGATCTCAATGTTCATTTTATTTTTAGTTCTTACATTTACTTTTCTTACCATTTTACTTTTCTGCACTTTATAGTTTTTCCTTTACATTTATGCAATTTACATTTCCTTGTTGCTTATCACTCCAATCTGATTCGTCTAACTAGGATAATCAATTAACCATTGATTGCTTAATCCGTTAATCCCTATGGATTCGACCTCACTCTATTGTGAGTTTTTACTTGACGACAATTTGGTATACTTGCCGAAGGGGAATTTGTTGAGAGACAAGTTTTCGTGCATCACCCACCTAATTGGGAATTTTTCCCACAAAATTTAAATTCGGTTTCCTGAGAATAAGTGCGGGTAATTAGTTTGCATCTCCGACTCGAGTTCCCAAGTGTGCTCCTCAACACCGGCTCGACTCCATGCCACTTTGACTAACGAAACCTCTTTCCCACGCAATTGTTTGATACTAGTATCGTCAATTATGACCGGAGTCACTAGAAGCATCAAATCTTCTTTCAACTGAACAGATTCAGGTTCTAGCACATGGCTAGCATTAGGAGTATACTTCCGAAGCTGCGACACGTGAAATATGTCGTGCAGGTCCGAAAGGTGAGGTGGTAGAGCCATCCGATACTCCACCGGTCCAACCCTCTCCAGGATCTAGAACGGACCAATGTATCGAGGATTCAACTTCTTTGCTTTAATTGCCCTACCCACTCCTGTGTTTGGAGTAACTTTAAGAAAAACATGGTCTCCTTCCTCAAATTCCAAGGGCTTCTGCCTCTGATCTGCGTAACTTTTCTGACGACTCTGCACAGTGCGTATCCTATCCCGGATTTTCTTGACTTGTTCAGTGGTCTCAGCTATCATCTCCGGCCCTAACAAGCTTTTCTCCCCAGCTTCATACCAACATAGCGGAGATTGACATTTTCTCCCATACAAAGCCTCATACGGATCCATTCTGATGCACGCATGGTAGCTATTATTGTATGCAAACTCCACTAGCGGCATATATTGATCCCAGCTCGCCAGCTGATCTAGAACACAAGCCCTCAACATATCTTCTAGTGTTTGGATCGTCCTCTCAGATTGACTATCTGTTTGAGGATGGTAAGCTGTGGTCAAGCTTAATCGGGCTCCAAAAGCTTTCTGAAATGCACCCCAGAACCTTGAAGTGAAACGAGGATCTCTATCAGAAATTATACTGGTAGGCACACCATGAAGTCTCACAATCTCCTTTATGTACAAGCGTGCTAACTCCTCAAGAGTGTAGTTGAATGGGTAGGAAGTGAGCTGACTTCGTCAGTCAGTCCACAATCACCCAGACAGCATCAAAACCGGCTCTAGTCCTTGGCAATCTAGACACAAAGTCTATCGCAATGCTTTCCCATTTCCATTGTGGAACCTCTAAAGGTTGCAACGTCCCGGAAGATATCTGGTGTTCGATCTTTACCTTCTGACAGGTTAAGCACTTTGAGACATATTCCGCCACATCATTCTTCATACACGGCCACCAAAACATCGCTTTAAAATCATGGTACATCTTAGTACTTCCCTGGTGAATAAAGAATCTGCTTTTTTGTGCTTCCTTTAAGATATCTTGTCGCAAAGTGCCAACATCCGGCACAATGATCCTATCCTTGAATCTCCATAGCCCATCCTGATCCTCTGACACTCTCCACCGCTTCCCTTGCTCAATAGCTGGCAACACCTTCGGTAACATGTCATCGTTTTCATGAGCCTTTAGGATTTCAGATTTAAAGTCACTTGTAATCTGCAATCGACTCAAGCATAGAGTTCCAGACATTTCTTGAACACCAATTTTTAGACTCTCGAATTCCTTGAGTAACTTCTCTTCTTGAAGCATCATCCAAGCAGCGTCCAACGACTTCCGACTTAACGCATCCGCCACTACATTAGCTTTCCCCGGATGGTAATTCAACTCAAAGTCGTAGTCCTTTAGTAACTCCATCCACCTCTATAGAGGTAATTCAACTCAAACTCTTGTGATCAGAGAAAACTTGAAACTTAACTCCATAGAGGTAATGCCTCTACACCTTTAACGCAAACACAACCGCAGCAAGCTCCAAGTCGTGCGTAGGATAGTTAACTTCATGAGGTCTTAACTGCCGTGAGGCATATGCCACCACATTACGATGCTGCATCAGCACGCACCCTAGACCTTTTAGTGAGGCATCACAGTACACCTCAAATGGTTCGTTCGGCTCAGGTAACACCAACACAGGTGCAGTGGTCAACTTTCGCTTCAACGCCTGAAAGCTCTCCTCACACTCAGGAGTCCAAACAAATGGCGCATCTTTGCGGGTTAACTTTGTCAATGGCAAGGCTATTTGTGAAAAGCCTTTGATGAATCTTTGGTAGTAGCCAGCTAAGCCCAAAAAATTCCTTATCTCAGTCATTGAGGTTGGTTGCCTCCATTCCATCACTGCCTCCACCTTAGAAGGATCTACAGCTATCCCCTGTTTACTAACCACGTGACCCAGAAACATTACTTTACTCTTCCAAAATTCACATTTGGACAGTTTTGCATAAAGTTTCTTTTCCTTTAGTATCTGCAACACGGTCCTCAAGTGCTATGCATGCTCTTCTTCAGTCTTGGAATAAATCAGTATGTCATCAATGAAGACAACAATGAATTTATCCAGAAATGGACGGAAAACTCTGTTCATGTAATCCATAAACATTGCAGGAGCGTTTGTCAACCCAAAAGATATTACAGTGTATTCGTAATGACCATAACGAGTCCTGAAAGCAGTCTTAGAGATGTCTTCACCCCTCACCCTTATCTGGTGATAACTGGATCGCAAGTCGATCTTGGAGAAAACCCCAGATCCTTGTAACTAATCCATGAAATTGTCAATCCTTGGTAGTGGGTAATTATTCTTTATCGTGATCTTGTTCAGCTGCTTATAATCCACACAAAGTTGCATACTCCCATCTTTCTTCTTTACCAGTAATACTGGCGCACCCCACAGAGAAATACTTGGTCGGATAAAGTTCTTACCCAATAGATCCTCTAGCTGAGACTTTAGCTCGACCATTTCCAGCGGGACATCCTAAAAGGAGCACTCGAGATTGGTCCAGCCCCAGGCACTAACTCGATAGAAAACTCAACCTTTTGGTTAGGTGAAAATTCATCAATATCATCAGGAAACACCTCCGGAAACTCACACACAACCGGAATTTGTTTCAATCTTTGATCATCACCCGAAACACCCGCGGTTAACAACAGAATACCATGACATTCGGTCCCAGAACAATTCACCATCATAGCGTTCAAGTAATAACTATTCAACACAACCGGCCCTTCCGTATCTTCCGACATAAAATACACCGATTTTGTAGAACAGTCGAGTAGAACATGGTTCTTAGATAACTAGTTCAAACCCAGGATAAGATCAAGACCAATCATCGGTAAGCAGATTAAATCATGGACAAAATCACGTTGCTGGACCCTAAATGAAACTTGCGGGCATCCTAGCCTAGTTATCATGGCTTCATGGGTGTCATTATACACTTTTAGGTCATAACCTAAGACAATCTTCAATCCTAACTCATGAGCTTTCTCAAATGCAATGAATGAATGTGTTGCTTCTGAATCAAATAAAGCATTTAAAATTTGACCAGCCATTTCACAGTTACCTCGGATAAGTGTCTCGGATCCCTCGGTACCTATAGCTGAGGTGGTGAACACCCAACCAGACTGCTGTGCTTTTCCTGCACCTTGCTTCTGTTTCTCCGGACAGTTTGTGGCTTTATGCCCTGCCTTACCACAAGAATAGCACAAGCCCCATCCGCCTTGCACGGAGCTCCCAGATGGTGACTTCCGCACCTAGCACAAGCTTGCTCATTCTGAGGCTGCTTCCCAAACCTTTTCCCTTGGGAGTTGTTATTCTTGTTGTTGGGCCTCCTAAAAGACCTTCCCCTCTTGAAAGGCGAACCTCTAGGAGTAAAGCTCTTCCCTCGGTTCTATGGGAATGATCCCTAATGGCTTCCTCTCTCCGCAGCCACCTTCTTCACACACTCTTCAGCAACCCTGCTCTTGTTCACCATCTCTGAGAAAGTCCTGATCTCCATTGGTCCTACTGAGCTAAAGATATCACTTCGGAGTCCTCCTTCATACTTAATGCACTTTCATTCCTCAAAGTCTCTCGGAACTCCCTGACACATATGGGAAAACCTAAATAGCTCCTCAAACTTGTCAGTATACTCAGATATGGACATGGCACCCTGCTTCAGCTGCAGCAACTCGAGTTCCTTGGCCGTCCTGGCAGAATTCGGAAAGTACTTCTTATAGAACTCATCCTGGAAGGCATCCCAGGTGATAGGGTCATCACCCTGCTGCAGGAGACGTCGGACTCCTTGCCACCAATGCAATGCCTCCCCAGGTAGCAAACTCAACACACTGCCCTTCAGGTACCATCTGTGCTTGCAATGCTCGCTCCATAGCCTGAAACCAGGTATCGGCTTCAGTCAGACTAGTGGTTCCCTTGAACTTAGGTGGATTAACTTTCAAGAACGTTACCAGTGTCATCGGGCCCTGAGCTCCACTTCCGTCATTGCGATGGTTGTTCATCTGTTGTCCAAGGGCCGCAGCAGTGGCCTGCATAGTAGCAGCCATATTCTCCAATGCCGCCATAAAATCTACCGGGTTATTTGGGTTGGCTCCCGGTCCCTGAGTACTAGTACAACCTCTCCCACGACCTCGACCACGTCCACAAGGCACTATCTGGTTCCTATACACACCAAACAATCGATATTAAGTTGATCATTCTCAATATCGAAAGTCTAGTGCTCCAAAGTCCCAAATGCATGCTCATGAACATTTATGCCAGGTATATCAGTTAGATATTCTAATATCACATAACACACATACAGAGAATGCACAGAAGCATAGTCAGTCCGTCCCTCAGGCTTTATAGGAACGAACTGCTCTGATACCAAAATGTAACACCCTACCACACAGAGCCCTATGCTTAAGTCATAAGACAGAGGTGGCGAGATATTACGACCTCCAAAAATAAAATTTAGTACATATAGTATTGTGAAGAATGTCCATAACTAGGAGCCATTGAAGGAAAAGGCATAAATAAAAAACGTAACTCGAAAAGCGCAACACTCCGATTGATAACGTAACGAAACAGATAAAGGATAAGCTAATGCAAGAATATATCCAAAGAGTTCCAAAAAAACATAAATATCCAAAAACTCAAAATCCTGTTGCGAAGAAAACCGGTCTGAGCATAGAAGTATATACAAATAAATATAAAGCAAGATACCCAAAGGAAACCCAAAGGGTGAAATACAAAACTTATTCTCCAAAATAACCTCTAAGAGGAGTCAAAACAGTATATTTATATACATTATTTAGTGGAGATAAAAGCATCTAAGTGAAAACATAAAACCAAAGTAAAGTCCCGAGAACCAAAGATCTTTGCTAATCCAGAAGTCTCCAGCATGCCTCAACGAGAAGCCTCACGTCCTGCATATGAAAACCACAAAATCTGCATGGGTGAGAACCAGAGGTTCTCAGTATGGTAACAGTACCCACATATCTAACATGTAATGTCATTGGAAAGCTGAAGGCAATCCTAGAACTTCCACTAGATAATTCAAAGCTCATAAACAGACTAAACCATAAAAGGCAACTGACTAAAGATCTTCAGTCTAACTAAGATTCCCCTTTCAAAATCCTGCAGACCTCCCAACCACCAACAGTAATATAATATAGCAACCACAATTATATCAGACAAGAAGATATACATATAGGAAAAAGATATGACATTTAGACAATTAGCAGGTAATATACAGTCAATTAGGCAATTCCAAACAATTCACATAGTATGCATATGATGAATGCCTATCCTAATGGCTGATGATATCATCTGTCGGTTATATAGCCAACCCGACAAGTCCTGGTAGGTAACTATTGGACTGTCCCTCTGTCATGCATCCCCAACTCGAGTTATTCACAACATAAGTCATAATTCATATCCAACATCCTCACTGGTGTATATTCACGGGGGCGAGCTCATCTGGAACTTTCACAGTGTCCGGCCACACTTACAACATAGGGTCAGTAGAGTATCAAGTCTCCACCTAGAGCACATGGTGGCTAGCCACTGCTTTCTCCCAGGAAAACTCGTATCTCAGATAATGGGAGTGCAACATTCACATTTCATTCAATACGCATATATGCAAACATACTCAGCCATAATTCAATAATAGCTCAGCCGTAACACGGCAATATCTCAGCCATTTGGCTCATAATACAATCCATATTCAGCCAAATCATTAACAATTACAGCCCTTCGGCACATGGCATATCAAGCACTTCCACATTCATCCTCCGTATCTCATACGATGATCCTTGATCATCATTCATCATTAATTCTCCCCTTTCTTCATCCACAAGTTACCACAATTGCTAGCCCTTCTCGTTGCTAGGCATATCATCAAGTTTTAAGACATAACGGGTGAGATCGAAGGCATAAAAGTATGAAATTTGGCTTTGAAAACTCAAAAAATCAACTTTGAGATGAAAACGGGGTCACACATGCGCATCGCCCACGCGCACGCGTGGAATGCAACAAAATCACAGCGACGCATACACGTCCCTCCACGCGCACGTGTGGGTGGGAAAAAAGCCCAGTGACGCTTATGCATCAGCCACGCGTACGCATGGGTGATTTTTGTGCCCCAGGTACAAAACTGGCACAAATCAGGCACAACTCTCTGGAATTTTGGCTGGGCAACTATTTTAGTTCATCGACGCATACACGTGGGCCACGTGCACGCGTGGATAGTGAAACTTTGAAAACGACGCGTGCGCGTCGGCCACGCATACGCGTAGGAGTGCGTTCTGCCTAAAATTTTACTAAGTTAAAAAGCTACATAATTCTCAGTTTTAAACCCCAATTTTTCGATGGGCATAACTTTTTTGTTTTAAAATGTTTTTCACCTGTTCTTCGAACGGCATAACCACCCCGGATCCAATTTAATTTCAAACAAATTTGGTATAAAACGGGATCCGGAGTCCAAGTTACGCTCTGTCAAAGTATGCCCAAAAATCACATTTTCATACAAGACCATAAAGTGCCATTTTCAAAACAC
This sequence comes from Arachis ipaensis, assembly GCF_000816755.2. Taxonomy (NCBI): domain Eukaryota; kingdom Viridiplantae; phylum Streptophyta; class Magnoliopsida; order Fabales; family Fabaceae; genus Arachis; species Arachis ipaensis. Next base: position 24,997,070 of record NC_029788.2, read on the forward strand.
CCAAATTCCAAACCCTTTTAAAATCAACCACAACATACCAAAAATCACTTCAAGCCTCTTCAACTCAAATGTTAACATTTTTATCAACTCAATAACTATGGACCCACCATGGTAACCAATCTCATCAATAATACAATTTCAAAACACAATATCATGTCATATGTATTTCCTCATTCCAATTTCCAACAACACCATCTCTAACCAACCATCAATACATACAATCATTACCATACTCACTCTCAACATGGTTTCACCCATAATTCAACCTCAACCAATCATTAATCATATGTCAAAACATGCATATCTCTCATGCATCATATCATCAATCATCAATATTCATAATCACACATATGACCACATAATTGATTTCAATCATTCAAACAACATCAACCATTCAATCCTATCTTAGGGCCTCTAGCCTAAGTTTTCACACCACATTATATTTTAGATACAGGAAACCGAGACCATACCTTAGTCGATTTCCCCCGCTCAATCGAAGACTTCCAAATCACTTTTCCACAAGCTCTCAAAGTCTCAAAACCTCCAAGAACATATTTTTAGCACACTAAAGCCCTTTTCTAAGCTTTCCAAAATCTCAATCAATCTTCAATATTCACATACACACTACCTAAGCCACAATTATCATACCCAAACATAACAATTCAATACCCAACATCATAGAATAACAAATTTCACTGGGGTTGAGAATTTTACTACACCCAAGGTTCAAAGAGACAAGATTAATCTTCTCCTTCAAGAGAGTTGGGTCCTATAACATCAAAGAGCCCAAAATCTCAACACTTTTCTCAATGAAATTCGAAATTAAGGGATGAAGAACTGAACCAAAATCGTGGCTTACCTCAAGGAAAAAGTAGTGGGTTTTGTAGAGCTCTTTCCGATGAACGTGTGGCCGTAAACAGTGCGGCAATCGGAGCTCCAGATCAAAAGTTATGGTGGTTTGAAGATCAAACAAGGGTTAGAACTTGGGAGAGTGTTCTTCCCCTCCCTCCTTCCATTTTCAGCGTGTGTTTATGTTTAGTGAGGAGAGAGAGTGCTGAAATGAGGGTTTTAGGTTTAGTTTGGTTGGGCCAAGGGCCCAATATGGGTCCGGTTGGTCCGGTTTGGCCCGTTCGGTCCAATCTTGGGCCGATTTCTATAAAATTGGTATCAAAATTCTCGTCTCAATTTCCTCAATCATATTAAGCCATAAAAAATCATATTTTTTGCTTTCTAGAATAAATTCTCATTTATGGGCTAATTAGTCATTAATTAACCGGGTTTTACAAATTGCATGTTTTTAAGTTTTCTTCCTAATTTTGTGCTATGATTGAAAACATGCTTCTTTGACCTTAAATTTGTTAATTTTAATCCTCTCTTATTACCATTCGATTTCGTGATATGTTTGTTAAGTGTTTTCAGGGTTTACATGGTAGGAATGGCCTAGAGGATGGAAAGGAAGCATACAAAAGTGGATGGAACACAAGAAATTGAGGATTTGAGAAGCTGGCAATGATGCGTACGCATGGGCGACGCATACATGTGACCGGTGCGGCAAGAAAGCGACGCGTACGTGTGGATGATGCGTACGCGTGACCAGGTATTCATTCAGTGACGCGTATGCGTGATAGAGCGTCACGTGCTGCACTTAACAGAAATCGCTGGGGGCGAATCGCTAGGGGCAATTTATAGGCTGTTTCGGCCTAGTTTCAAGCCTGAAAATGAAGATTAGAGGCTGCAAAGTGGAGCAGAATGAGGGATCAATGATTCACTTTCATACACACATTAGTTAGGTTTTAGATGTAGGTTTCTAGAGAGAGAGGTTCTCTTCTCTCTCTAGGTTTAGGGTTTCTTCTTCCAATTTCTCCTTAGATTCAGGTTCAATCTTCCTTTAATTTAGTTTTCTCTTACTTTTATCTGTTTAAGCACTTTAGTTCATCTTCTTCTCTTGTTAATTTCCCTTTTTCGCCATTTTTATGTTTATGAGCTATTGTTACGTTTGATTTCTTCTAATGCAAATTATGTTTTCTATGTTTATTATTGCTCTCTTTTATTGTTAGTCATTGATGCTTGCAATTGGTTGTTTAGACTTAATATTCCTTGTTAATTTTCTATATTTTTATTCTGTACCTTCCAAGTGTTTGATGAAATGCTTGGGTAGATTTTAGATTAGATTTTTATGTTCTTTACATGGATTGATCAATTAAAGACTCTCGAGTTATCAAAACTCTTTTGTTGATTGGTAATTGAAGATTGCCGGTTAGCTTGAACTTTACCAAAGCTAGTCTCTCACTTTGAGTTGACTAAAACTTGTGAACTCAAGTTGATTGTATACACTTGACCTTCCTCCATGGGTTAGAGGTTAACTAAGTGAAGGCAATTCATAATTACCATCACAGGTGACAATGATAATGAGGATAGGACTTCTAATTATCAATCCTTGTTAAGAGCTTTCTTAGTTATTTGTTTATTTTCTTGCCATTTTACTTCCTTGTTTCTTATTTCAAAAAAACCCAAAAAATATACTTTCCCATAACCAATAATAAACAACACTTCCCTGCAATTCCTTGAGAGACGATCCGAGGTTTAAATACTTCGGTTAATTTTATTGGGTTTGTACTTGTGACAAACAAATTAAACATTGATTGAGGTTTAATTGTCAGTTTAGAACTATACTTGTAACGTGATTATTTTTGTGAAATTCTTTTCCGACATTCTTCCCCACATCAATTTTTGGCGCCGTTGCCGGGGAATTTCAAATGTGTGCCTTATTATTGGTTATTGTGAATATGTTTGCCTTTTCTTTCTTTGTTAGTTGTTGCTAGCTTTAGGAGTTTATTTTCATTATTTCTTGTTAGTTTTTATTTTTATTTTCTCTTGCTACTATGAATTCTCACCACTTTGGCTATGAGTTTAATTCAAATTATGTTGTAGGGAATGTAAGCTACAATGAGAACATGCATCAAGGATGGGACAATCAAAAGTGGAAGGAGCCTCAAGCTTATGGACAACCCTCTTGGCAACAACCTCCACCAACGTACTATGAGCAAGAGCCATTCCAAGATGCATATCAATCCAATAGCTATGGTGGACCCTCTTGTAGTTACCAACAAGCCCCACCATATGCCTATGAACCCCCTCATCAATATAGTTTTGAACCACCATACTCACAAGCCACCTACAATCAAACACTTCCATATAACCCTAACCCATATCCACGATACCAACCACCTTATGAGCTAAATGAACCATATATAGAACCACTCCAATTCCAACCCAATTACTCCCAAGAACCACCACTTCAATATACACCACCTCCATTGTATGCAAACTTTCAACCACAATATGATCCTAATTATGTTAGCCAAGCGGAACAAGAACCACGGGATCATTTTAAGGAAGCAATGGATCGACTTCAAGTAACTATCCATCAAATGGAGCTAGAGGAAGGCCGAAAAGCACATGAAGCTCTCATGGCTAACATTGCCAAAACGAGAGCTACCATTGACCCATGGGACTCATGCAACAAACAGCATTTCCACGGATGAATGTGGGAAGTCAACCGAAGAGCGGAGCATGAAGGAGATCTTGGAATCTCAACTAGAGAACAAGGGACTGGAGTGTGTTGTACAGCAAGTGGAAAAGATGGAGAGTGTTGAACTGCCACATCCTTATCATGATGAACCGCCTTCCTATCGTGAACCCTTCCTCCCGAGCAATGAACCCTCATATCCACTCCAATCCCCAAATAGATGACACTCTTGGTGTTCTTCTTGAAGGGCAAAGAGAGATGCAGTGGATGACACTAGTGTTCATAGCTACCTTGACCGAGGTAGTAGATAATTTAGCTTTATTGTGCTTCAATACTCAAAGTACCCTGATAAACTACTATTTTATGGTTTATCTTGTACTCAATTGAGTGTTTTTCATCAAGTCTTTGCACACTTATTCATATGATTTTCATGATTTTACAATTCCTTCCTAGATTTTGTTCTATGATTGAAAACGTGCTTCCTAGACCTTTAAATTGAGTATTTTAATTCCCCTTTCTACCATTCGATGTCATGATCTATGTGTTAAGTGTTTTTAGGCTTTATAGGGCAGGAATGGCTTAGAGGATGGAAAGGAAGCTTGCATAAAGGGAAGAAGCACAAGAAATAAAGGAGATAACCAGTGAGCATCGACGCGCATGCATGGCTCACGCGTGCGCGTGAATTGGAGTTTTGCACGGCGACGCGTGCGCGTGCCTGACACGTGGCGTGTCTGACGCGTACGCGTGACAAGGAAGTTCGCCAAACAACGCGTACGCGTGCCTGACGCGTATGCGTGACATGCGGTACATGCAGAAATCACAGAAAATGCTGGGGGCAATTTTGGGCTGAGTTTGGATCTAGTTTTCAGCCCAGAAACACAGACTAGAGCCAGGGGACAAGCAGAGACTCGACATACATTCCCTTTCGTATAGTTTTTAGTTTGAGTTTTGAATCTTAGAGAGATAAATTACTACTTCCTCTAGGTTTCCTTCACATTTATAGATTTCTAGTTTTTATGCTTTGGATGCTTTTGCTTTGGATATTGAGAAGAGTCATTACCTCCGTTGAAGTCGTTATTATTCTAGTTTGCTTTCTTATTCCTTTACTCTTTTGATTACTTATTAACCCTGTTCAGATAAGGATGTTGCATTTTGGGATTTATTAATGCAAAAAATTACTTTTACCTTTAATTAATTTTTCGTTCCTATTTTATTTAATTTATCATGTCCTCTTCTTATATGTTTGTGAACGTTATACTCATGTCAATGGAGTAGACTCCCAACTTGACTTGGGGGTTGATTAAAAGGAGACCCTTGAGTTGGAATGCTTAAGTGATTAGTTAAATTTGAAGTTGTTGGCTAACTCTCTAGGCACTAACGCTAATCCTTCCCAAGGGAGAGGATTAGGACTTGTGAATAAGAGTTAGCTCAATCGTTTGACTTTCCTTTATTTAGTAAGGGTTAACTAAGTGAAAACAACAACCTCTTGCTATTCCACTTGGGAAAAACCAACAAGGATAGAACTTCCAATTAATCTACCCCCTGTCAAGTCTTTTATTCGATTATATAAATTCCCTCGCCAATCTTCATTGCTTTAATTTACAATTATTTATTTTCCTGTTGACCAACTATTAAAAATTTCTTGGAAAACTCCTGACTAATAAAATAGCACTCTTTTGTCAACTCATTGGGGGACGACCTGTGATTTCTACTCCCAGTATTTTTATTCTAATTTTGTGACAACCCTTCTAAATTGATAAGCGGATTTTTCGTCGGTTAGGAACTGTACTCGCAACGTTCTTTCTATATTAATTTCTTAATCGGCTAATTTCCGCCACGTCAATTTTTGGCACCATTGCCGGGGAGTTGCAATAGCGTGCTAAATTGTTAGTTGGTGTAAATACTTTTAATTTTATTTATTTGTATATTTTATTTTATTTTATTACCATGAGCTGTATGTTTCTTTCGTTGAATGACGCGTTCAGTGCCTGATCCGAGCTTAGCCGTATTTGATCCTGTAATTGAAAGAACTCTTTCGTGTATTAGGCGAGCTCGGCATCGGTTAGCCTCTGAGGGTAGTGAAGTAGTTACTATCAATTCACCAGTCTCATCAGAGGGCGGATCTGAACCGCCATTTGAGGAAGAAATAAGCTCCTCTTCTACTAATTCGGTTGATTTACGTGCAGGTAATATGGCAGAATCCAGGAGGATTACTCTCTAGGAAGCTGGAGTTCCAGACTTTACACTGCAACCGTATCAAGCGCGTCACCCAAATCTGGCTGCAGATTTTAAACTAAAGACTGCACTAATAAACTTGATACCTAAGTTTCATGGCTTACCTGCTCAGGAGCCTATAAAACACCTCAGGGATTTTCAGACAGCCTATTCTACTGTTAGGCGTCATGGTGCAGATGAGACTACTATTTTGCTAACCGCCTTCCCGTTTTCTCTTGAGGAAAAGGCGAGGGAGTGGTACTACACTCAACCTGAGGCAGTTGTTACTAACTCGGATACACTCAGGAGAGAATTCTTGGAAAAATACATCCCAGCTGAAGTTATTGATAGACTGAGGAAAGAAATTTCCTGCATTATTCAAGGAGAATCAGAAACTCTTTATGAGTATTGGGAGCGCTTCAGAAATCTTCTGGACGTATGCCCCCACCACATGATTGACAAGTTGGTGTTGATCAGCTACTTCACACAAGGCATGAAGCCTCAGGATAAGATTACATTGGATGGTGCGAGTAATGGTTCTCTGAAAAAGTACAAGACCACAGATGAAGCATGGCAACTGATCAGCGACCTAGCTGAGTCCACTCGGAATGCTAGGCACAGGAACAACTATCCCAAAGCTGTTGCATAGGTTTTCTCTAGCAGTGAGACTACTGCTTTCACACAGACTCTACGTGAGATGACCAACCTACTGAAGCAGATACAGCTGAATCAACAACAACCTCAGCCTCCCTCATCACAACAGAGTCAACAGTTGGTTCCTCAAAGAATATGCAGAATGTGTGCCAATTATGCTCATTACACTGATGAGTGTCTGCAGCTCCAACAAGAAGATAACACCTTGGCAGCTACTCATAATTTCTATGACCGCCCGAATCAAGGATACTATCAACAAAGCGGAAATTACAACCAAGGTGGAAACTACAATCAAGATTGGCAAGATAATTCCAACCAAGGATGGAGGGACAACTACAACAGAGGAGACAGAGACAACAATAGAAATCAGAGGTAGAACAATAACAACAACAACAGACAGCAGAATCAGAACTAGCCTTACAGAGCACCTCACCTAAGATAGTCCTAAGCGCCTTAGAACAACCAACAGCAGGTGCCTCAAGTCACTTACCCATCTTCCTCTCCCAATGACGAGTTTCTTCACTCCCTTGCGTAAGGACAAAAGACCATTCACAGCACACTTACCGGTCTAACTTCTGCTATACAAGCTCTCGTCTCCCAGATGGGATCGTCGAGTACCTCCAACACTCAATCAGCAAACTCCAATACACTTCTGTCTCAGCCTTTACCCAACCCCAAAGGAGGAATCAATGCCATTACTTTGAGGTCTAGGATTACACTACCAGAGAGGAGTCACGAGGAGCCAAGCTTAAGAGAAGACACTCCAGTTGAAAGTACTGTGGAGGTAGAGGATGCTGAAGAAGATGTAGTACAAGACGTGGTTGAAGAAGAAGTAGCCCAACCAAGGAATGGAGAAGCCAAGGAAGCTGAAGCTGTAAGAAATGCCATCCCTATCCCATTTCCGCACCTTGCAAGGAAGTCCAGAAAGCAGATGGAACTCGATCCCAAAATGGTAGAAATCTTCAAAAAAGATGAGGTAACTGTTCCCCTTTTTGATGTTATTCAGCAAGTACCTAAATATGCGAAGTTTCTGAAAGATTTATGCATGCATAAGGATAAAAATAATGAATTCCTTTAGGTAGTTCTATATCTGCTTTAATAGGGGATATACCTGAAAAATATAGTGTTCCAGGTCCATGCATGGTTAACTGTACCATTGGGGGTTGATAAACCACTATTTTATGGTTTATATTGTGTTTAATTATGTGGTTTTATCATGATCCTTACCCACTTATTCATTAAATTAGCATGAAATTATAATTCCTTCCTGAATTTATTACATGTTTGAAAACTACTTCCTAGAGACTTTAATTGTGTATTTTTAATTCTCCTTTATTCCATTCGATGCCGTGATCTGTGTGTTGAGTGTTTCAGACTTTATAAGGTATGAATGAGTTGGAGATTGGAAAGGAAGCTAGCAAAAAATGGAAGGAACACAAGATTTTGAGGAGATAACCAGCGAGAAGTGACGCGGTCGCATGGCTCACGCGACCGCGCGAAGGAGAGCAAATCGCAGTGACGCGGCCGCATGGCTCACGCAGCCGCGTGGATTGGAAAAGCTCAAGTGATGCGGTAGCATGGACGACGCGAACGCGTGGCAAGGAAAAGCGCGAATGACGCGTCCGCATGGATGACGCGATCGCGTGACATGTGCGATCTACATAATCTGCAGAATTCACTGGGGGCGATTTTGGACCTTATTTCGACCCAGTTTTCGGCCTGGAACAGCAGACTAGAGCCAGAGAATATGCAGAAACAAAACACAACATTCATTCTACACAGTTTTCAGTTTTAGATCTAGTTTTACTCCTTTAGTTTTTTCTCTCTAGGTTTTAGAATTTTTATTTTTAATTGGTCTTAGCATTGGAACATTGAGAAGAGTTATTTCCTCATCAAGACTTCGTCATTCTAGTTCGTTCTCTTAACTTGGTTTTATTCTTCCATGTTCTTTGCTTTGTTCAATTTTGTCATTTGAATGCTTTCATGATTATTTAATACAAGGATTATTTCTTCCATTCTAATTTATTTTCCATTCCAATAATCGTGTCTTCTTTTAATTCTCTTTCATATGTTATGGATTTATTATTTACAATGAGCGAGTAGTTTCTTCACTTGATGGGGAGTTGATTGAAAGGAACTCTTGAGTTGGAAGGATTGAAAGAGAATTTGTAATTGGGTTAACTGTTGGATTGCTATCCAGTCACTAACACCAATCCCTTTGAACTAAGTGGGTTGCAACTCGTGAATAAATCTAGCATTCCAACTTGTTTGACTTTCCTTTACCTAGTAAAGGATAACTAAACAAAACAACTATTAATTATAAATTAATCTTGAAATCATTCCATCAATAATAGAGATTCCAACTAATCAACTCCCAGTCAAGGCTTTTATTCATATTATTTAAATTTTCTTAATTTAATTTTCCATCTACTTAACTCAACCTTTTGGAACATCTGATTAATAAAATAGCACACTTTTCTATAACTCGTTGGGAGACGACCTGGGACTCCAACTCCCAGTAATTTTTAATTTAAACTCTCTATGACATATTTCTAAATTGATAGGCAGATTTTCGGTGAGTTAAGAACTATACTTGCAACGTAACTATTTTAATAATTTTTAATTCACCAACTTCTGTGCCTCATCAGGGGTGTAATATTTTTTGACTGCATGTGTGATTTAGGAGTGTGCGTAAGTATTATGCCATTGTCTGTATATGATGCTTTGAGGCTCCCTCCCTTAAAAAGGTCGGCAGCTCGTTTTGTTTTAGCAGATAAAAGCATCATCAGAATGGTTGGAATTGCTGAGGACGTGCTGGTGAGCATTAAGGGGCTTACATTTTCCGTTGACTTCTATATCTTGGAGATGCCCCCTAATGACTCAGGAAGACTGTCATCCATCCTGCTTGGAAGGCCATTCCTGAAGACTTCAATGTTTAAACTGGATGCCTTCTCAGGAACGTATTCTTTTGAGATAGACGGCCGAGCAATGAGTTTCAAGCTGGATGAAGCTATGAAGCACCCTCCAGAAGACCATTCTATCTTCCAGTGTGACATCATTGATGAGACCGTGGCTGAAGTCCACCAGGAAGAAGTAGAAGAGATGCACATGGAGCAAGGTGCAAGTGTGCGAAAGCCCCCTGAGCTTACTGAAGATACCTTGCCACCATCACTGGCTCCAGAAGATCAAGTACCTAGCCATGAGCAGAAATTGGAGTTAAAGCCCCTTCCACCCCACCTCAAGTATGTTTACCTTGAGGATAATTAGAAGCTCCCAGTTATCATTGCAAGGGAACTCACTTCCCAATAGGAGGAGTAGCTGCTTAGTGTGCTAAGAAGACACAAGAAAGCAATTGGGTAGAGCTTGGCAGATATAATGGGCATCAGCCCTCAAGTTTGTGAGCATAGGATATTTTTAGAAGAGGGAGCAAGGCCTATCCGTCAACCTCAAAGGCGGCTGAACCCCACTAACTTGGAAGTTATCAAGAAGGAAGTGACCAGATTACTGGAAGCTGATATTATCTACCCCATCTCAGACAGTGAATGGGTTAGCCCAGTACAAGTGGTGCCCAAGAAGTCTGGAGTCACTACAGTGAAGAATGAGCAAGGAGAGCTTATAGCAATGAGAGTGCAGAATGCTTGGAAGGTTTGCATTGGTTACAGGCTACTCGCAAGGATCACTACCCCCTGCCATTTATTGATCAGATGCTTGATCGTTTGTCAGGTAAATCACACTACTGCTTCTTAGATGGTTATACAGGATACTTTCAAATTCATATAGCTCCTGAAGATCAGGAGAAAACTACTTTTACATGTCCCTTTGGAACGTATGCATACAAGATGATGCCTTTTGGCTTATGTAATGCACCGGCGACGTTTCAAAGGTGCATAATGAGTATTTTCTCAGATTTTCTTGAGAACTGTATGGAAGTTTTCATGGATGATTTTAGTGTATATGGTGATTCTTTTAGCCTTTGCTTAGATAGTTTATCTAGAGTATTAGACAGGTGTGTTAGTTCAAACCTTGTTTTAAATTTTGAAAAGTGTCATTTTATGGTCAAACAAGGTATTGTTCTAGACATGTTGTTTCTAATACTGGTATTTCAGTTGATTCAGCAAAGATAAATGTCATTTCTAGTTTACCTTACCCCTCCTCCATGAGGGAAGTCCATTTGTTCCTTGGCCATGCAGGTTTCTACCAGAGATTTATCAAGGACTTCAGTAAGGTAGCATTGCCTTTATCCAGACTGCTACAGAAGGATGTTGAATTCGAGCTGAGTGAGGCCTGTATGGAAGCATTTGATAAGCTGAAGATCGCCTTGACTCAAGCTCCGATTGTCAGAGGACTAGACTGGAGCCAGCAATTTGAGATTGTGAGAGGACCAGACTGGAGCCAGCCATTTGAGATTATGTATGTGCCTCCAACCATGCAGTAGGAACGGCGCTGGCCCAGCGCGAAGGTAAGGATCCTTTTGTAATTGCTTATGCTTCTAAGACATTAGACGCTGCTCAGTCTAATTACACTACCACTGAAAAAGAGCTTCTGGCTATTATTTTTGCTCTGGATAAATTCTGAGCCTACTTACTTGGTACTAAGGTGGTAGTGTATTCAGACCATGCAACTCTAAAATACCTATTAGCTAAAAAAGAGTCCAAGCCAAGGCTAATACATTGGATATTGTTGCTGCAAGAATTTGATTTAGAAATTAAGGATAGGAGTGGTTCCCAGAATTTAGTGGCAGACCACTTGAGTCGCCTTGAGCACATTAAGGGTGACTCCACTCCTATCAATGATGCTATCCATTTGACAGCTTGCATGCAATATCTGAAGTAGTTCATTGGTATGCCCTTATAGCTAATTATCTAGTTAGTCATACATTCCCTCCTAATTTTACTAAGCATCAAAGGGACAAGCTGAAAAGTGAGTCCAAATATTATATATGGGATGACCCATATTTATGGAGGTATGGTGCTAATCAGATAATTAGAAGGTGTGTGCCTCAATCAGAAATCCAGTCTATTTTAGAGGCCTGCCACTCATCTGAGAGTGGTGGACATTTTGTCCCTCAAAGAACAGCTAGAAAATTTTAGACTGTGAATTCTGGTAGCCTACTCTTTTTAAAGATGCTACTGCCTTCTGTAAATCTTGTTCCCTATGCCAAAGATTTGGTAATATATCCAAAAGGGATGAGATGCCCTAACAGCTTATGCTGTTCTGTGAAATTTTTGATGTTTGGGGCTTTGATTTCATGGGTCCATTCCCAAACTCTAGCGGTTTCTTATACATATTGTTAGCTGTAGATTATGTTTCTAAATGGGTGGAAGCAATTCCTACCCGTGCTGATGATGCTAACACTGTTGTCTCCTTTGTTAGAAACCATATTATCTGTCGCTTTGGATCACCACGAGCAATCGTGAGTGATCAAGGCACTCACTTTTGTAACAGGAGATTAGCAGGACTACTGAAGAAGCATGGAATTGTTCACAAGGTAGCAATAGCTTATCACCCACAGACCAATGAACAAGCGGAGGTGTCTAACAGAGAAATAAAGTGCATTCTGGAGAAAATAGTCAAGCCTCATAGGAAGGATTGGAGCACCAAACTTGTTGATGCGCTCTAGGCGTATCGGACAGCGTACAAGACACCCATTGGGATGAGCCCCTTCCACCTAGTATACGGAAAGGCTTGTCACCTCCCAATGGAGGTGGAACACAAGGCTTTCTGGGCTGTAAGGGAATGTAACATGGGATTTGAGAAAGCTGGTGCTGAAAGGGAGCTGCAACTAGTAGAACTGAAGACCCTTCGACTCGAAGCATATGACAACTCCAAACTATACAAGGAGAAAGTGAAGGCTGTGCATGACAAGCATATCAAGAGAAGAGAGTTCAGACATGGGGAGCTAGTCCTCCTTTATAACTCAAGGCTGAGACTCATGCCAGGCAACTGATATCAAGGTAGGAAGGCCCCTACAGGGTAGAAAAGGCAGAGCCATATGGAGTCTTCCACCTGAGTCATCCTTCAAGTTCCAAATTTATCAAGGTCAATGGAGATCGTTTAAAGCTGTATCATGGTAAGAAGATGAAGGAAAATAAAGAGCTAGAGGTCTTCCTCTTGGAGGACCCACCAACAGAAGCAGATTAAGCTTATGGACCGTCCAACTTAAGGATGTAAAAGCAAAGTGCTAGGTGGGAGACAACCCATCATGGTATGATCGTTTCTTCTCATTCCTAGTTCATTTTATTTTAATTTTTGCAGTAGTCATTCATAATTTTTGCACATTCATCTGCATGCTACATTTTGCATTCTGCAAAAAAAAAGGGGGGGCACACGACGCGCAAGCGTCGCTGACGTGTACGCGTCATATGTGTGTGCGTGAAAAATAAAAGTTGAACAGAGAGTTGGGCAGGAGTGGTGCTAGTGGCGTGCCTTGCGCACAAGCAAGTCCACGCGTACGCGTCTCTTTCGTTTTCACTAGTCCACGCGTACGCGTCCCTCACGCGTACGCGTGACCCTGCAAAACGGCGTAAAAGGGTGTATGGCCAGAGAGTTATGATGGTGTGGGGCTGGAACTGTGCTGGTAGCACCAACCCCCATCATGCGTACGCATCCCTGACACGTGCGCGTCGTTTTCCCACAATGGCCAACCACGCGTGCGCATCAATGACGCGCATGCGTCATGTGCACTTTTGGCTCTCGTGCGTATCTAACAGTGAGTTGTGCGTGTGCGGGGCTGCCCTCGCGCCATTCGCACAACCTCTATCACGCGTACGTGTCCCTGATGCGTACGCGGCGCCTGAAATTTGCGTGCTCCACGCGTACGCGTGATGCACGCGTACGCATCGCATGCGACGCACAATTAATCCACCTTAATTTTCCCCCCCCCCCAATCCTAATTCTTTTCACTCCTTATTTCCTCTTTCTTCTTCCTTATTCTTTCTTCATATCTCTTACTTTCTTCTTCCCTTCTTCATCCTCTTCATCAGGTTTCTTTTCTTCTTTCTCTTTTACTCTTTCATTATTATATTAATTTATGTTTCTTTCTTCTCTATTTTTTCTTTTAGTTTCAGTGTCCATGGTTTCTTTTTATTTTCTTTTTCTTGCATTCTTATGTTGGTATTGGAGTTTTATTTGGGTGTTACCGTACTATACTAAAGCTTGTGGATATTATGAGGACTGATTTGACAATTGATATTTTAATTTGGCTCTTATATACATTTGGATTATATTATTTTTATTCCTATTTTCACTTGCTCACCAAGTGTTTGTGGAAAAGCCTATGGCATCTTCAACTCTATTTTGTTTTACTCCTCCTTTACTTGACTGCCTCTTTTTCAAAACACTTGCATTCCACATGTAATTAGGATTATTATTCACAATTTTCATCATTACAAATGCTCTTTTAGTTGGCACATTCATTACTTGATGCTTGAGCTATGCTTCTCATGCCTGTTACTTGCATGTTTTTACCCTCTTGCATCTGATTATTTTGAATTGCCTACCAGTTCTTAATTGATGTCTTACATACATGTTGTAGCTACCATGTATTTGGGCTATCATCTTTCCTTTGGCATTCATTATCACTTGGAATTTTCTCCCTTCCGGTCTTAGTTATCTATATTTCACACTCTTCCTTTTTCTTCTTCCTTAGGCATGGGTACCAAGAAAGGAAAAGAGAAAGCCACTGACAAGAAACCAGCAAGGAGGGAAACCAAGAGAACACTGGCTAAAGCACAACCATCCACCAGTGTCAAGCCACCAACAAAGCGGGTAAAGAGGAACATTAAGGTTGATGAAGTAGAGAAAGCCTTTCCCGCCCGAGACTTCTCACGATTTGCTAACCGTTATTGTGAACAGATATTCTCCATCCTAGCTGAGAGGAACTACAACAATGAGCATGTTCCAACACAATTTGTTAATTTTGTGGAGCTCCAGATAGCGAGGAGACAGTGGAGATTTTTGAGAAGGCAGTCGCGAGAGGCCAACTTATCATGGGTAGTTGAATTCTACTCAAACTTCCACTAGCCCACTCTGCAGATTGTCTACGTTCGTCATCAATAAGTCCCTGTCTCTGAGAGTGCCATATAGAGAGCATTGGATCTTCCACCTAGTCCAAAGGGATGGGACGCCTATCAAGAGGCCTCTTTCAAGCGCCAGACATACCAGTTCGATTGGAATAGCGTCCTTGATGTCATAGCACAACCTGGCAGCAAGTGGATCTACGGACAGCATAGGACTCGACCTAAGAGAATCTTAGCCCAGTCACTCACCCTGGAGGCTCGCGTGTGGGTGCAAATCATGTCCCACTATATCTTTTCGAGTACTCACGAGTCCACCTTCACAGCAGACATGGCTGTCCTCATCTGGTGCATCTTGACAGAGCAACCCCTCAACCTGTCCCGACACATCCAGGCTGTCATGGGACACGTACAGATAGTGGGTAACCTATCCTTCCCCACCTTGGTTTCAGATTTAGTCTCTGCAGCAGGTGTGTCCTATCGGGCAGGAGACACGAAGGTCATGATTCCTAGAGCCGACCAATATGTCCCGAACGGGAAGTACATTAGGCTGCCAGTTCCCTCTGCAAGCTAGCCTGCAGGTCCATCTTTGGATACTCCTCCCTCCTCCACTTCACCATCATCTACACCACAAGTACCATCCATCCATCAGATGTTCCTTCAGATCCTTGAGAGGTTTGACCGGCAAGACCGGCTGATAGAGCAAATGGAGCACCGTAACAAGCGCCGATACAACTATTTAAAGGACCTCATAGTTGATACACACTCACCTCCAGAACCAAAGGACACCCCAGGCTCCCCTTCATCCAGTAGCACAAGCAGCCAAGGCGAACCAGACACTAGAGGCGACGCTTCCAGCCCTCCCTTGCTCCTTACTGATGGCACGGAGGACTGTGCCAAGCTTTAAGTATGGGGAGGTCAGTCCTTGACTTTTGGAGGTAACTTCTCTCTCTAGTAACACCAAAATTTGTAGTTTTTCTTTTGTTAGATAGGATAGATTGCATGATAATAATTATTTGCATGTATGTTTTGCTTGGTTAAAGTAATGAGTTTCTTTTCAAGACCCTTTTTATAGCATTTCACTAATTTAAATTGAAAATTTGTGTTAAACTTGTTTGAGGATTGTAATTTGGAACATGAATTATAGCTAAGAACACACAACCCGTGAGTTTTGAGCTTATTTATATGGTTACATTATCTAACCACAATATTTTATTCTTGTGTGTTTTCTTCACTATGATTGCAGACTTTAATTTGTTCCATTCTATATATCCATTGTTTAGTGTATTTACTTGCTTGCATATGATTGAGGCCATCATTTGTTATTAGCTCACTTATCCCAAATAGCCTACCCTTTCAATCACCTTTGTTTGCCACCTTGAGCCTTTTAATCCCCGTTTGTTCTATCTTTTACCGCATCACTAGCCTTAAGCGGAAAAACAATTAATTACCCCAATTGAATCTTTGGTTAGCTTAAGATAGAGATTGTGTGTCAATTAAGTGTGGGGAACTGTGGGAACTTGGGTTAATGAAAGTGTGTTGTGTTTTATTGACAAAAGTATTGGGAATTTGGGTGCATACTCATATGAGACTAGAAAAATTAAAAATTCATGTGCATTGATATGTTATGTTTGCTTTCATGATTAAAAAAAACCAAAAATATTCAAATAAATAAATAAATAAATAGGGGACAAAATTACCCCAATGTTAAGTTTAATAAAAGATCAATGCATATGTGATAAAATTAAAGAGAAGTTGATACATGAGTATGTGAAATATACAGAAGTGAAAATTTTGGGTAGCTAGGCATGATTTTAGAATTACATAGATGGTGTGTATGTGTTAGGTGAGAGCTTAGGTTAGTCAAAGATTCAATTTATAGCTCACTTAGCCATACATATATATCCTCACCCTTACCTTAGCCCCATTACAACCTTGAAAAAACCTCATGATGTTTGCATTGGTACCATAAATATTTGTTGATTGATTAGATGAAGAACAAAGTCTTAGAAAGCATGACTAGAGAAGAGTAGAGTGATCAACCCTAGACACTTGAGAGATTAGAGTGCATATACACCACCAGTGAGGGTTCAATGCTTGATTCTATGTTCCCTGCTTTCATGAGCTGTCTTCCTACAAGTTTACTTGTCTTTTATCGCATGATTTGAATTAGTGAAATCAGATTTATATTTGTCTTGGAGACCTTGTCTACTTTTAACCAAGTGGACAGAAGCATCTTAGCATATAGTTGCATTCATATCTAGGTTGCATCTCATGAGTCTTACTTTCCTATATTCATTCTTTTTGTCTCCTTAAGCTTAGCATGAGGACATGCTAATGTTTAAGTTTGGGGAGTTTGATAAACCACTATTTTATGGTTTATCTTGTACTCAATTGAGTGGTTTTTATCAAGTCATTGCACACTTATTCATATGATTTTCATGATTTTACAATTCCTTCTCAGATTTCGTTCTATGATTGAAAACTTTCTTCCTAGACCTTTAAATTGAGTATTTTAATTTCCCGTTCTACCATTCGATACCGTGATTTGTGTGTTAAGTATTTTCAGGCTTTATAGGGCAGGAATGGCTTAGAGGATGGAAAGGAAGCTTGCATAAAGGGAAGAAGCACAAGAAATAAAGGAGATAACCAGCGAGAATCGACGCGCATGCATGGCTCACGCGTGCGCATGAATTGGAGTTTGCACGGTGACACGTGCGAGTGCCTGACGCGTACGCGTGACAAGGAAGTTTGCCAAACGACACGTACGCGTGCTTGACACGTACGCATGACATGCGCTACCTGCAGAAATCGCAGAAAATGCTGGGGGCGATTTTGGACTGAGTTTGGACCCAATTTTTGGCCCAGAAACATAGACTAGAGCCAAGGGACAAGCAGAGACTCGACACACATTCCCATTCGTATAATTTTGAGTTTGAGTTTTGAGTCTTAGAGAGAGAAATTACTACTTCCTCTAGGTTTCCTTCACATTTATAGATTTCTAGTTTTTATGCTTTGGATGCTTTTGCTTTGGATATTAAGAAGAGTCATTACCTCCGTTGAAGTCGCTATTATTCTAGTTGGCTTTCTGATTCCTTTACTCTTTTGATTACTTATTAACCCTGTTCAGATAAGGATGTTGCATTTTGGGATTTATTAATGCAAAGAATTACTTTTACCTTTAATTAATTTTCCATTCCTATTTTATTTAATTTATTATGTCCTCTTCTTATATGTTTGTGAACGTTATACTCATATCAATGGAGTAGACTCCCAACTTGACTTGGGGGTTGATTAAAAGGAGACCCTTGAGTTGGAATGCTCAAGTGATTAGTTAAATTGGAAGTTGTTGGCTAACTCTCTAGGCACTAACGCTAATCCTTCCCAAGGGAGAGGATTAGGACTTGTGAATAAGAGTTAGCTCAATCATTTGACTTTTCTTTATCTAGTAAATGTTTACTAAGTGAAAACAACAACCTCTTGCTATTCCACTTGGGAAAAGCCAACAAGGATAGAACTTCCAATTAATCTACCCCCGGTGAAGGCTTTTATTTGATTATATAAATTCTCTCACCAATCTTCATTGCTTTAATTTACAATTATTTATTTTCCTGTTGACCAACTATTAAAAATTTCTTGGAAAACTCCTGACTAATAAAATAGCACTCTTTTGTCAACTCGTTGGGGGACGACCTAAGATTTCTACTCCCATTATTTTTATTCTAATTTTGTGACAACCCTTCTAAATTGATAAGCGGATTTTTTGTCGGTTAGGAACTGTACTCGCAACGTTATTTCTATATTAATTTCTTAATCGGCTAATTTCCGCCACGTCATACCCCTATGGCCACATGTGGAGAATCTAATGAGGAGCATAGCATGAAAGAGAAATTAGAAACTCTGGTGAAAAATGAGGAATGCGACTTTGTGTTGGAACAATTGGAGGAAGCCATAATTGTTGAAGAGGAAGAAGTGGTCGAAGACTTAAGAGATGCTGAACCTCCATGGAAAGCTAGAGTTGTAGATTATTCCTCCAAGAAGCTTGAATTTAATGTTGAGGAGGCTAGTGCACAACCTCCAAGGCATGTTCCCTATGAAGATTTGGACGGAATAGATCAAGAAGGAAGTTCCCTTGATGATGATGATCTTGAATTAAGTTATCCTACTAATGAATTTGCACCGACAAGTGAACTCCTTGAGTTAGAAGAGTCTTCTCCCGATGAAATTGAAAGCGATTTCTCTCAACTTCATATTATGATTTGAGTGACGGAGAAGAGTTGGATGAATCCGGTGAGGAAGAGCTTGAAAGTGAAGAATCTTTTCAAAAGGTGGAAGTTCTTCGGCAAGGTTGGACGGGAGTTGAATATGCTTTGTCAAGAATGTTGGAGACTTCTCTACTTAGGTTGCCATCTACTCCTTCATTTGAGTGGGTAAAACTTATCTCTATTAGCTTTATTGTCCCATTTGAGTATGGTATGCTTGAAAAGGATGGCCAACTTAGGAGGCTTTATGGAATGAAGCGGAAGAGAAGGATGTTTAGTGGTTGGAGTTGCAAATTAAGACTCATCAAGGTTGAGATTTCAAGAGCTAGATGCAAGGGTTGGACTAGTGATCAATTGGTTGGACCTAAGAGAAGAGTTTGGTACTGCATTGAGAATTCAGATTGCTTGCCACCCGGTTGGAACAATGATGATCCACTTAAAGACGGGTGTAGAAACAAGATTTGGGATTCCGGCATACAAGAGGATCAACTTTGGAAGCTCAAAGTTTGTGAAGAACTTCATCAAGGCTTGGTGAATTCACTTAGAAATGTTGGAGCTTATTGGAAGTCCAAGCGTTGGTGGAAGTTTCAAGGTGACTTCAAGCACAAGCCACCATGACAAGGTGGCCACCAAATGTCCAACTTAAGGACTTTAACTAAAAGTGCTAGGTCGGAGACACCCCACCATAGTAAATTCTTCCTATTTTATCTTTTATTTATATTGGTAATATTGAATTTTTATTTTTAGTTAGGATTATTTACTTTAAGCTGTAGTTTCACTTATTTAATAAAGTTTGGCTTTACTTTGGTAGCTTGTTAGTTTATAAAAAAAAAAAACAAAGTGTGTCCCACGCGTGCGCATGGGCGACGCGCACGCGTCATATTGAATGTTGCTCTCTGGTTAAAAAAAAACCAGAGAGTTGTGCTGGAACCATGTGTGTGGGGTGCTAGGCGCACAACTCAACCCACGCGTACGCGTCATGTTCATTTCTGGCCTACCACGCGTGAGCGTGACCGACGCGCACACGTCGTACTTAAATGTTACCCCAATACTAATCACAGAGAGTTGTGCGACAAGTGTGCTAAAACTATGCGTTTCGCACAATTTTCATCAACGCGTACGCGTCGTCTTCCTTCCTCTCCATTCACACGTTCATGTCAAAGAAGCATACGCGTCGGTGCCTGTTTGTCTCATCCAGGCACAGGCGTGAATGACGCCTACGTGTCGATTTAAATGAGATAACCCTTGACGCGAGGAGCCCTAGCCTCATTCGCGTGCCTTTTCACTCTCTTCTTCCTCAACGTCTCTTTCCATTCTCTCCTTCAATCCGCCATTGAACCTCCATAACCACCACCCAGTCCCTCCAATCAAGCCTCCGTCTGGCGACCCCGAGCCACCGCCGACCACCCTTTCTCTTCCCTTTTCTTCGTTCTTCTTCCTCTTCTCTCACCTCTATCTTTTTTGCTTCCCTGCTCTACCTTAACTACCGCGGCCAGCCACTGAGCCGCTGTGAAGCTGCCACCTCTGGGCCAGCATTGCTTCGCCCCGCCTTCCTCCCCTGTCCAACCCCATTTCTGTTCTGCTTCTTCCCAAGTCCTAGTTCACTATTTTATTACTGTTTCTATTTTTAATTCTCTTTTCATTAATTTCCATGTTAGTATTAGTTGTTAATTAAGTTGCTGTTTGATTAGGTTAGCTTAGTTGATTCAGGTGGTTAGATGACTTGAATTGGTTAGTGGATTTAGGTATGTTTAATTTCTGTTGTGTGTTTTAATTTTCTTGGAATGAATTACTACTATGTGGTTGGAATGAATTGGTTAGTGGATTAGGTCCGTTTTAATTTCTATTGTGTGTTTAGAATGGATTGCTTTTTTCCCTGAATGTTACCCTAGATGATGATAACTTTGACGAATTTCTGAGTTTGAGCTATCACCGCTGCTGCATTCTTGTAACAGTGGATCTATTTCTGAATGTGATTTGTGCTCAATGTGTGAGTTAAAACTGTTATTGCTGCTGTGTCTGTGCTTCAATTTGCACTTAATCACTTGACCCAAGATGCTTATTTGTTTGAATTCAGGTTGAACACTTAGGATTGGTTCTTAAATTCAAAGAACAGAATTCTGTCTGATTGTTAATTGTTGCTTTTTCTTGTTGGTGGCTGGTTTTTGAAATAAACAATTCCTAGATATGGTTGTTGCAATGATGATGATTTTGATAAATTTATGTAATCGATTGTTATTGCTGCTGAGTTCTTGTTACAATGTGACCTTCATTGTTGGATTCAGTTGGGTGTAGTTGTTTGAATTCCTATCGCTTACTTGTAATTGGTTATTGGATTCAACAAATAGAATACTACCTGAATCCATTACTTTTGTTCATTGTGCTGTTTTGGTATTGTATCTTAAGCCATCATTTTGATTCATTGTTCAAACAAAGCATGCTACTTGTTGCTTAATTGGTTATGGCTAATTGTGCATTGCTATTTGCTACTGTATGTTGGTGACGTGGTGGAAATTGGTAAGTTAAGAAATTATTATAAGAGATACGTTGTAAGTACAGTTCTTAACTAACAAATATCTGCCTATCAATTTAGAAGGGTTGTCACAAAATTAGAATTAAAATACTGAGAGTATGAATCCCAGGTCGTCTCCCAACGAGTTGCAGAAAGATGTGCTATTTTATTAATCAGATGTTTTCCAAGAGGGTTTGAGTTTGATAGACACGAAATTAAATCAGAGAATTTATGTAATTTAAATAAAAACCTTGACCGGGAGTAGATTAGTCGGAAGACCTATCCTTGTTGGAGTTCCCTTAAGATTAATTGATAATTGAAGGTTGTTCTGCTCAGTTATCCTTCACCAGATAAAGGAAAGTCAAGCAAGTTGGAAGTCAGTTTCTATTCACAAGTTCTAATCCTCTCCCTTGGGAAGGACTAGTGTCAGTGACTAGAGGGCGACCCAACGATAAATCCAATTATAATTTTACTCTTGAGCATTCCAACTCAAGGTTCTCCTTTCAACCAACTCCCAATCAAGTTATGGAACTACTCGCTCATTATGAATGTAAACTTCACAAAATAAGAAAGGGAAGTAGAGAAAGACATGATAAATAATAATAATCAAAGAGACCAATTAAAAATAAAAATAGTTCTTGTATTAATAAATTCTAAAAATAATCCAATAGTAATTCTGAACAAATTAAGGATATGAAAGAGAAAGTGACAAGTAAGGAAAGAAACTAGAATGATGAAGTCTTAGTGGAGGTAATAACTCTTCTCAATATCCCAATCCAAAAAGCAATAAAAACAAAATCCTAAGAACTATGAATGTGTAGAGAGAAAAACCTAGAGGAGAAGTAAATTCAGATCTAAAAACTAAAATTATGCGGAATGAATGTTGTCTCTGGTCTCTGCATGTTCTCTGGCTCTAATATGCTTTTTTGGGCCGAAAACTGGGTCAAAACATGGCCCAAAATCGGCCCCAGCGAATTCTACAGATTCTGTAGATCGCGCACGTCATGCAATCGCGTGATCCATGCGTTCGCGTCATCCAGCGTTTTACCTTGCCACACATCCACGTCGTCCACGCATTCGCGTCACTTGTGCAGTTTCCAATACATGTGTTCGCGTCAGGCACGCGAGCGCGTCACTGCAATTTCCTTTATTTCGCGCGGTCGCATGAGCCATGCGCCCGCGTCACTTCTCGCTGGTCATCTCCTCAATTTCTTATGTTCCTTCCATTTTTGCAAGCCTCCTCTCCAATTTCCAAGTCATCCATGCCTTATAAAGCCTGAAACACTCAACACACGGATCACGGCATCGAATGGAATAAAGGAGAATTAAAATACATAATTAAAAGTCTCTAGGAAGCAAGTTTTCAACCATGGAGTAATTTTTGGAAGGAGTTGTAAATACATGCTAATCATATGAATAAGTGGGTAAAGATTTGATAAAACCACACAATTAAACACAATATAGACCATAAAATAATGGTTTATCAACCTCCCCACACTTAAACATTAGCATGTCCTCATGCTTAGTTGAAGGAGATAAAATAAATGAGTAGGAACATGTAAAACTCATGCAATGCAATGCAACCTATACATATGAATGCAACTATATGATTTTTGTCCACTTGGTTAAAAGTAAGTAAGCTCTTCAAGATAATCACAAATCAAATTCCACTAATTCAATTCTTATACAGTAACAACAGATAAAAATGCAAGAAGGTAGCTCATGAAAGCAGAGAACATAGAATTTAAACATTGAACCCTCACTGATGATGTATGTATACTCTAATCTCTCAAGTGTATAGGGTGATCACTCTACTCTTCTCTAATCATGCTTTCTAAAATTTGTTCTACACCTAACCAATCAACAACATTTAATGTACCAATGTAAATATCATGAGGTCTTTTGAAGGTTGTAATGGGGCCAAGGTAAGGGGTAAAGGTGCATATATGGCTAAGTAAGCTTATAAATTGAATCTTTAATTAACCCAAGCTTTCACCTAACACACATATATGTATTCTATATAACTTAAATTTCATACCTATCTACCCAAAATTTCCCTTTCACATTCCATACTCATGTATCAACTTTTATTTTAATTTTATCATATATGCATTGATCCTTGAATTTTAACTTAGCATTGGGGTAATTTTGTCCCCTTATTTAATTATTGAATATTTTTAGATTTTTTTTCTTTTATTTTTTAACATGAAAATAAACATAGCTTATCAATGCACATGGATTCTTAATTCTTTTATAAGTTCACAAGAGTAGGTACCCAAATTTCCATTATATTATCATGACACATCCCCTTATTATCCTTTGTTCCCACAATCTTTCCATATTCAATTAACACACAATTCTATCTTAAGCTAACCAAAGATTCAATTGGGATATATAATTGTTTTTCCGCTTAAGGCTAGTGATGTGGTAAAATACAGAACAAATGGGATTTAAAGGCTCAAAGTGGCTAATAAAGGTAATTGAAAGGGTATGCTTATTTGGGATAAGTGAGCTAAACAAATAATGGCCTCAATCATATGCAATCATATAAATATATTAAACATTGGACATATAGGATGAAACAAAATATAGATTACAATCATAGAGAAGTAAACACACAAGAATAAAATATTTATGGTTAAATAAGGTAACCATGTAACTAAGCTCAAATCTCACAGGTTATGTGTTCTTTAGCTCAAAAACCATGTTCAAAATATAACTTCAAGCAAATTTAACATAAAAGTTTCGATTAAAATTAGTGAAATTTTGTTCTAACAAAAATAGGGTCTTAGAAGAAACTTATTATCTTTTCAATCAAGTAGAACATGCATGCAACTAACCTATTACTATGCAATTTATCCTATTCTACAAAAGAAAAACTAACTAAATATCCTATTTTATTGGTGTTAGGGAAGAGAAATTACCTTCGGAAGTCAGGTACTGACTGACCTCCCCACACTTAAGGCTTTGCACCATCTTCGGTGCCATCTGTCAGGAACAAGGGTGGGCTGGTAGCAGTATCTCCACAGTCGGGACCGTCATGGCTCCCTGTGCTGGTAAATGAAGTGGAGTCCGGGGTGTCTGGGTCTTTGTATTTTCCCATAAGTAGCTCCTTGAGGTATGTGAATCGGCGCTTGTTACGGCGCTCTCTTAACTTTGCTTTGTATTCCTGCCAATCCAACCTTTCAAGTATCTGATGGAGCAGTTGAGTTGTTGAAGGTGCTTGTGGTGTTGGAGGAGGAATGTCTACAGCCGATTCAGTAGGCTGGCTTGTAGTGGCTGCTAAAGGTCTGATATATTTCCTGTTAGGGACGTACTGATCATTTCGTGGGAGCATGGCTTTGGTGTCTCCAGCTCTGTAGGAGGCTTCGGCTGCTGAGACAAGATCTGAGACCAAGGCGGGAAAAGGTAAGTTTCTCGCAATTTGTACGTGTCCCATGGCATTCCGGATGTGTCTTGGTAGGTTTAGAGGCTGGTCTGTGAGGATGCACCATAGTAGAACGGCCATGTTTGCAGTGAAAGAGGACTCATGAGTGCTCAGAAATATGTAATGGGACATAATCTGTGCCCATACGCGAGCCTCCAAGGTAAGTGCGGAAGCCAATATTCCCTTAGGACGGGAACGATGGTATCCATAAATCCATCTGCTGCCAAGTAGTGTGATAACTCTGAGAACAGCGTCCCAGTCAAATTAGTACGTCTGGCACTTGAGTGCGGCCTCTTGAAATGCGTCCGGTCCTTCTGGAGTAGGGGGAAGATCTAAACCTCGTTGAATGGCCTCTTCTATAATGGGGACTTGCTTCTGACGGACATAGACAGACTGCAGGGTTGGCAGGTGAAAATTAAAGTAGAACTCGACTACCCAGGAAAGATTAACCTGCCGTGGCTGTCTCTGTAGGAATCCCCATTGTCATCGCTCAATTTGCGGCTCAACAAATTCAGCAATACGGGTCGGGAGGATAAGAAGGTATTCGTTGTTGTAACTCCTTTCTGCCAGGATGGGGAACATCTGCTCACAGTAGCGATTGGTAAATCGCGCAGTGTCCTTTGCTGGGAAGGCTTTCTCTTTTTCATCAACCTTTATAATCCTCTTAATTCTTTTTGTTGAGGGCTTAACTGCAGTTGAAGATGGCTCTGCCACTAATGCTCTTTTTGTTCCTCTTCTTGCTGTTGATTTGGGAGTAGCTTTCTCTTTGCCTTTCCTGGTGGCCATCCTAAAAGAAAGAAAAGAGAAAGTGTGTTAAAATGTCAAGGGTTAGAGCAAGGAAGAGAACGGGAAAGGTAGTAATCAATGCACATTAAAAGATGAATGATGTTGGCACATGGTCATGACTACATGTGAGAAATCATCAATGGAAATATAGCAAGTGCATATGATGACAATTAAATGCAAGGTGTTTATTGGCATGCAGGCAAAGGCATGAGTAGCATAGATCAAGCATTCAATGTCCAAGTTAGATTACCAAGCCTTTCAAACTAATAACCTGTTTGTAATAACAATTATATTTAAATAATATAATATAGAAAAGGGTTTTGTGAAAAGCAAGCATTTAGAGTGGTAGAATAAAAGATATCGAAAATTAGTGCATAATGCCATACGGGCGTTTTCACAAACACATAGCATGCATGGTAAATAAGCTAATGAAAATAATTAAATTGAACATGCAAGCAACCCTTAAAAATTGATATATAATTGCCAAACAATTCCTTAACAATCCACAAGCAAATCATAAGGAATGATAATGACCGTAATAAATTTTCAACACCAATTAAAAGAAAAAGAAAGAAAAAGAAAACATGGATAATGAAAGTGAAAAGAAAAAGAAAAGAAGAAGAAAGCATAAAATAAAGAAAAAGAATAGAAAAGTAAGGAGGGAAGAAGAAAAGAAAAACCTTGTTAATGGTGGTGAGAGAGAGAAAGCAGAAAGTGAGAAAGAAGGAAGAAGGAAGGAGAAGAAATAAGAAGGGAAAAGAAACGTAGGATTTGGGGAAGAAAAAGATAAGATATTTTGGAAGATTTGGGTAAGCTATGCGGCGCAAGCGACGCGGACGCGTGGGGTACGCGTTCGTGTGAATTGTGCTTATATGAATCGACGCGGACGCGTTACTCGTTCGGTGCTACTCGCGCTCACACAACTCTCTGTTCAAAACTTATTGTTGCCAAATTTCAGGGTGACGCGTTCGCGTGGTGGACGCGATCGCGTGAATGGCCAATATTGGAAGACGACGCGGACGCATGGGGCACGGGGTCGCGTCGTAGGGCTTGTGCGCCTAGCACCATTCTAGCCCCATTCCATCACAACTTACTGCCATGCACCCCTTTTTATGCCGATTTTCAGGTCACGCATTCGCGTGGGTGACGCAGACGCGTGGGAGGCATTTTCTGTAAATGATGCGGACGCGTCAACGACGCGGTCACGTGGGTCAATTTGTGCCAAAGGCACGCCTCCAGCCACGCTCTCGCGTGACTTTTTGTTAAGTTTGCGTTTGCTTCCCATGGCCAATACGACGCGAACACGTCGGTGACGCTGTCGCGTCGCATGCCGCTTTCCTCCTTTCGCTTTTTTTTATATGCAATTGTGCAAGTGAAGATGAAAACTAAATGTGATAATAAGGAAAAGAGTTATTGAAAAAGAAAACTAAGAAGAAAGAAAGGAACGATCATACCGTGGTGGGTTGTCTCCCACCCAGCACTTTGCTTTAACGTCCTTAAGTTGGACGCTCCACTAGCTCAGTCTTCTGCTGTGGGTGGATCCTCCAAGAGGAAGATCTCTAGCTCCTTGGTTTTCGTCACCTTCTCACCATGATATAGCTTTAAGCGATGTCCATTAACTTTGATGAACTCAGAGCTCGAAGGATGACTCAGGTTGAAAACTCCGTATGGCTCAGCCTTCTCTACTCTATATGGACCTTCCCATCTTGATCTCAACTTTCCTGGCATGAACCTCAGTCTAGAGTTGTAAAGGAGGACAAAGTCCCCAGGTTGGAACTCTCTCCTCTTGATGTGCTTTTCATGCACAGCCTTCATCTTTTCCTTGTACAGCCTTGAGTTCTCATAAGCTTCTAGGCGAAGGCTTTCTAATTCCTGCAGTTGCAACTTCCTTTCAGCTCTGGCTTTCTCAAATTCCATATTGCACTCCTTCACTGCCCAAAAGGCTTTGTGTTCTACCTCAACTGGGAGGTGACAGGCTTTTTCATAAACTAAGCGGAAGGGACTCATCCCAATGGGTGTCTTGTATGCTGTTCTGTATGCCCAGAGTGCATCTTGTAGCCTGGTGCTCCAGTATCTTCTATGAGGTTTGACTATCCTCTGCAATATACTCTTTATCTCTCTGTTAGACACCTCAGCTTGCCTATTAGTCTGGGGATGGTAGGCTGTTGTCACTTTATGAACTATCCCATACTTCTTCAGTAATCCTGTTAGTCTCCTGTTACAGAAATGGGTGCCTTGATCGCTCACGATTGCTCGTGGTGATCCAAAGAGACAAATAATATGGGTTCTAACAAAGGAAACAATGGTGTTAGCATCATCAGTGCGGGTAGGAATTGCTTCCACCCATTTAGAAACGTAATCTACAGCTAACAATATATAAAAATGACCATTAGAATTTGGAAATGGACCCATGAAGTCAATGCCCCAAACATAAAAAATTTCACAGAAAAGCATAGTCTGTTGAGGCATTTCATCCCTCTTGGATATATTACCAAACCTTTGGCATGGGGAACAAGATTTACAAAATTCAGCAGCGTCTTTAAAAAGAGTAGGCCACCAAAATCCACAGTCTAAAATTTTTCTAGCAGTTCTTTGAGGGCCAAAATGTCCTCCACTCTCAGATGAGTGGCAGGCCTCTAAAATGGACTGGAATTCTGATTGAGGCACACAACGTCTAATTACCTGATTAGTGCCACATCTCCATAAAAATGGGTCATCCCATATATAATATTTGGACTCGCTTTTCAGCTTGTCTCTTTGATGCTTAGTAAAGTCTGGAGGAAAAGTGCGGCTAACTAGATAATTAGCTACAGGCGCATACCAAGGGACTACTTCAGATACTGCTTGTAAGTTATCGAATGGAAAATTATCATTTATTGGAGTGGAGGTATCCTTAATGTGCTCAAGGCGACTCAAGTGATCTGCCACTAGATTCTAGTTACCACTCCTATCCTTAATTTCTAAATCAAATTCTTGTAGTAGCAGTATCCAACGTATAAGCCTTGGTTTGGACTCCTTTTTTCTAATAAATACTTTAGAGCTACGTGGTCTGAGTACACTACTACTTTAGCACCAAGTAAATAGGCTCGGAATTTATCCAGAGCAAAAACAATAGCAAGAAGCTCTTTCTCAGTAGTAGTGTAATTAGACTGAGCGGCGTCTAAAGTTTTAGACGCATAAGCAATTACAAAAGGATCCTTACCTTCACGCTGAGCCAGCGCCACTCCTACTGCATGGTTGGAGGCGTCGCACATGATTTCAAATGGCTGGCTCCAGTCCGGTCCTCTCACAATTGGAGCTTGAGTCAGGGCGGTCTTTAACTTATCAAAACTTATCAAACGCTTGTTTGCAATCCTCTCTGAACTCGAACTCAATATCTTTCTGCAGTAGTCTGGATAAGGGTAGTGCTACCTTACTAAAGTCCTTAATGAATCTCTGGTAAAAACCTGCATTGCCAAGGAACGAACGGACTTCCCTCACAGAGGAGGTAGGGTAAACTAGAAATAACATCCACCTTTGCTGGATCTACAGAAATGACAGTATTAGACACAACATGTCCTAGTACAATCCCTTGTTTTACCATAAAGTGACATTTTTCAAAATTCAATACAAGATTTGTACTGACACATCTATCTAATACTCTAGATAAACTATCCAAGAAAAGGCTAAATGAATCACCATAAATGCTAAAATCATCCATAAAAACCTCCATACAGTTCTCAATAAGGTCAGAGAAAAGACTCATCATGCACCTTTGGAAAGTAGCTGGTGCATTGCACAAGCCAAAGGGCATTCTCTTATAAGCATAAGTGCCAAAAGGACATGTAAAAGTAGTCTTTTCCTAATCTTCAGGAGCTATATGAATTTGAAAATAGCTTGTATAACCATCTAAAAAGCAATAATAGAATTTACCTGACAGGCGATCAAGCATTTGATCAATGAATGGCAAGGGGTAATGATCCTTGTGAGTGGCTTGGTTGAGACGCCTATAGTCAATGCAAACTCTCCATGAATTCTGCACTCTAGTTGTCAGAAGCTCTCCATGCTCATTTCTTACTGTTGTGATTCCAGACTTCTTGGGTACCACTTGTATTGGACTGACCCATTCGCTATCTGAGATGGGGTAAATGATATCTACTTCAAGTAGCCTGGTCACTTCTTTCTTGACAACTTCTAAAATGGTGGGATTCAATCTTCTTTGAGGTTGACGGACAGGCTTTTCTCCCTCTTCTAGGAATATTCTGTGCTCACGGATTTGAGGGTTGATGCCTACTATATCCGCTAGGCTCCATCCAATTGCTTTCTTGTGTTTCCTAAGCACACTGAGTAGTTGTTCTTCTTGTTGGGAAGTGAGTTCCCTTGCAATGATAACTGAAAACTTCTGCTTGTCCTCAAGGTAAGCATACTTGAGGTGTAGAGGGAGGGGCTTTAATTCTAATTTCTGCTTATGGCCAGGCTCTGGATCATCCGAAGCTGGTGATAATGGCAAAGTGCTCTCATTGTCCTTCGAGAATGTCCCCACACTTGGACCTTGTCCTGTGTACTTCTCTTTTAATTCCTCCTGGTGAACTTCAGCCACGGTTTCATCTATGATGTCACACTGGGAGATAGAATGATCATCCGGAGGGTGCTTCATAGCTCCATTTAAACTGAATTTCACCATTCTGGCATCTATTTCAAAAGAATAAGTTTTGGAAAATGCGTCCAGCTTGAACTTTGAAGTCTTCAGGAATGGTCTTCCAAGTAGGATTGATGATGTCCTTCCTGAGTCATTAGGGGGCATTTCCAGGATATAGAAGTCAATGGGAAATGTGAGCCTGTGAGCCCCTTAATGCTCACTAATACATCTTCAGCAATTCTAACCACTGCAATAATGCTTTTATCTACTAACACAAAACGAGCTGTGATGAGCGGATAATTTATACGCTTTTTGGCATTATTTTTACATAGTTTTTAGTATGATTTAGTTAGTTTTTAATATATTTTTATTAGTTTTTAAATAAAAATCACAATTCTGGACTTTACTATGAGTTTGTGTGTTTTTATATGATTTCAGGTAATTTCTGGCTGAAATTGAGGGACTTGAGCAAAAATCAGATTCAGAGGTTAAAGAAGGACTGCAGATGCTGTTGGATTCTGACCTCCCTGCAGTCAAAGTGGATTTTCTAGAGCTACAGAACTCCAAATGGCACGCTCTTAATTGCATTGGAAAGTAGACATCCAGGGCTTTCCAGAAATATATAATAGTCCATATTTTGTCAGAGTTTAGATGACGCAAACTGGCGTTCAACGCCAGTTCCATGCTGCATTCTGGAGTTAAATGCCAGAAACAGGTTGTAAAGTGGAGTTAAACGCCAGAAATAGGTTACAAACTGGCGTTCAACTCCAAGAGAAGCCTCTACACATGTAAAGCTCAATGCTCAGTCCAAGCACACACCAAGTGGGCCCCAGAAGTGGATTTCTACATCATTTACTCATTTCTGTAAACCCTAGTAACTAGTTTAGCATAAATAGGACTTTTTACTATTGTATTTACATCCTGAGTTTTATCTTCGGATCATTTTTAGTCTTGGTTACTCCGGTTCCCCTTTGGGGCCGAGACCAATGAACTCCATTATCACTTATGTATTTTCAACGGTAGAGTTTCTACACACCATAGATTAAGGTGTGTTATTTCGATTCTAAGATATTCATTCGCACTTCAATATGAATGTGATGATCGTGACAGTCATCATCATTCCCAACCTATGAACGCGTGCCTGACAACCACTCCCGTTCTACCTTAGATTGAATGAGTATCTCTGGGATTCCTTAATCAGAGTCTTCGTGGTATAAGTTAGAATCCATGGATGGCCATTCTTGAGATCCAGAAAGTCTAAACCTTGTCTGTGGTATTTCGAGTAGGATCTGGGAAGGGATGGCTGCGACGAGCTTCAAACTCGCGAGTGCTGGGTGTAGTGACAGACGCAAAAGGATCAATGGATCCTATTCCAGTATGATCGAGAACCGACAGATGATTAGCCATGCAGCGACAGCGCATTGGACCATTTTCACTGAGAGGACAGGATGTAGCCATTGACAATGGTGATGCCTAACATACAGCTTACCATAGAAAGGAGTATGAATGATTGGAAGAAGACAATAGGAAAGCAGAGGTTCAAGAGGAACGAAAGCATCTCTATATGCTTATCTGAAATTCTCACCAACGAATTACATAAGTGTCACTATCTTTATTTTATATTTTATTTATCTTTTAATTACTAAATCTCCATAATCAATTGAATCTGCCTGACTGAGATTTACAAGGTGACCATAGCTTGCTTCAAGCCGACAATCTCCGTGGGATCGACCCTTACTCACGTAAGGTTTATTACGTGGACGACCCAGTGCACTTGCTGGTTAGTTGTACGAAGTTGTGACAAAGAACTAAGATCATGAATGTGCGTATTGAGTTTTTAGCGCCGTTACCAAGGAATGGAACCATCACGATTTCTGCGCACCAAGTTTTGGCGCCGTTGCCGGGGATTGTTCGAGTTTGGACAACTGACGGTTCATCTTGTTGCTCAGCTTAGGTAA
The DNA here is from genome assembly GCF_000816755.2 of Arachis ipaensis. Lineage (NCBI taxonomy): Eukaryota > Viridiplantae > Streptophyta > Magnoliopsida > Fabales > Fabaceae > Arachis > Arachis ipaensis. Next base: position 25,029,045 of record NC_029788.2, read on the forward strand.
TTTTATTTTAATTTCAAGCTTTTTGTTTTTGTTCTTTTATTTTCGAAAATTTTTCAAAAAAAAATTTAATTTATGTTCTTCAGAATTTTTAAGAAGGAATTCTAGAGTTTCATGAAGCATGTTGAAGCCTGACTGGCTGTAAAGCCATGTTTAATTCATTTGGACCGAGGCTTCCACTTATCAGCATATGAAGTTGGATGAAGTATCAGCTGTTGTATGTCTGATTTGTATCTGCTGAATTTTGGCTGGCCATTGGCCATGTCTAGTGTTTTAGACCGGAGCTTTCACTGAAAGCTTGGCTGGCTAGTAAGCCATGTCTAATTCCTGGACCGGAGCTTTAGACTAACATTGCAAGATTCATGGAATTCATATTAAAAATTTTGAAATCTTTATTTTTCTTTTTCAAAATAATTTTTGAAAAAATCCAAAAAATTTACAAAATCATAAAACCAAAAAAATAATTTTGTGTCTCTTGTTTGATTCTTGTGTCAGTTTTTAAGTTTGGTGTCAATTGCATGTTGTTATTTTTCTTGCATTTTTGAAAATTCATGCATAGCATTCTTCATGATCTTCAAGTTGTTCTTGATAAATTTTCTTGTTTGATCTTTGCATTTTCATGTTTTGCATCTTTTCTTATTTTTCATGTGCATTTTCAATTTGTTAGTGTCTAAAAATTAAAAATCTTTAAGTTTGGTGTCTTGCATGTTTTCTTTTCTTGAAAATCTTTCAAAAATATGTTCTTGGTGTTCATCTTGACATTCAAAGTGTTCTTGGTGTTCATCTTGACATTCATAGTGTTCTTGCATGCATCATGTGTTTTGATCCAAAATTTTCATGCATTGAGTCTTTTTGATGTTTTTCTCTTTCTTTGTTAAAATTCAAAAATAAAAAAAAAATATCTTTCCCTTATTTTCTCATAAATTTTCGAAAATTTGAGTTGACTTTTTTAAAACTTTTTAAAATTTAGTTGTTTCTTATGAGTCAAATCAAATTTTCAATTTAAAAATTCTATCTTTTTCAAATCTTTTTCAAAATAAGTTTCAATCACATCTTTTCAAAATCAATTTCAAAATCTTTTCTAACTTCTTTTATAACCTCTTATCTTTTCAAAAATTGATTTTCAAATCTTTTTCAAACTAATCCTATCTTTTTGTTTGATTCTTATCTTTTTTCAAAACTACCTAACTAATTCTATCTCTAATTTTCGAAAATTCTTCTCCCTCACCTCCTTCTATTTATTTATTTATTTACTAACACTCCTCTTCATCTATGAATTCGAACCTACTCCTCACCCTTGTGTTTGGATTCTCCTTCTTCTATTCATATCTTCTTCTACTCACATAAAGGAATCTCTATATTGTGACATAGAGGATTCCATATTTTCTGTTCTCTTCTTTTTCATATGAGCAGGAACAAGGACAAGAACATTCTTGTTGAAGCTGATCCTGAACCTGAAAAAACTCTAAAGAGGAAGCTAAGGGAAGCTAAAGCACAACTCTCTGGAGAAAATCTGACAGAAATTTTCGAAAAAGAAGGAGACATGGCCGAAAATAACAACAATGCAAGGAAGATGCTTGGTGACTTTACTGCACCTAATTCCAATTTACATGGAAGAAGCATCTCAATCCCTGCCATTGGAGCAAACAATTTTGAGCTGAAAACTCAATTAGTTTCTCTGATGCAACAGAATAGCAAGTTTCATGGACTTTCATCAGAAGATCCTTTTCAGTTCTTAACTGAATTCTTGCAGATCTGTGATACTGTTAAGACCAATGGGATTGATCCCAAGGTCTACAGGCTTATGCTTTTCCCATTTGCTGTAAGAGACAGAGCTAGAATATGGTTGGACTCTCAACCTAAAGATAGCCTGAACTCTTGGGATAAACTGGTCACGGCTTTCTTAGCAAAGTTCTTTCCTCCTCAAAAGCTTAGCAAGCTTAGAGTGAATGTCCAAACCTTCAGACAGAAGGAAGGTGAATCCCTCTATGAAGCTTGGGAGAGATACAAGGAACTGACCAAAAAGTGTCCTTCTGACATGCTTTCAGAATGGACTATCCTGGATATATTCTATGATGGTCTGTCTGAATGATCAAAGATGTCATTGGACCATTGTACAGGTGGATCTATTCACCTAAAGAAAACACCTGCAAAAGCTCAGGAACTCATTGACGTGGTTGTAAATAACCAGTTCATGTACACTTCTGAAAGGAATCTTGTGAGTAATGGGACGCCTCAGAGGAAGGGAGTTCTTGAAATTGATACTCTGAATGCCATATTGGCTCAGAATAAAATATTGACTCAACAAGTCAATATGATCTCTCAGAGTCTGAATGGATTGAAGGAATCATCCAACAATACTAAAGAGGCATCTTCTAAAGAAGAAGCTTATGATCTTGAGAACCCTGCAATAGCAGAGGTGAATTACATGGGTAAATCCTATGGAAACACCTATAATCCCTCATGGAGAAATCATCCAAATTTCTCATGGAAGGATCAACAAAAGCCTCAACAAGGCTTTAATAATAGTGGAAGAAACAGGCTTAGCAATAGCAAGCCTTTTCCATCATCCACTCAGTAACAGACAGAGAATTCTGAGCAGAATCCATCTAGCTTAGCAAACATAGTCTCTGATCTATCTAAGGCCACTTTAAGTTTCATGAATGAAACAAGGTCCTCCATTAGGAATTTGGAGGCACAAGTGGGCCAGCTGATTAAAAGAGTCACTGAAATCTCTCCAAGTACTCTCCCAAGCAATACAGAAGAAAATCCAAAAAGAGAGTGCAAGGCCATAGCCTTCCATGATGCGGCCGAACCCAAAGAGGAGGAGGAGAACGTGAATCCTAGTGAGGAAGACCTCCTGGGACGTTCAGTGACCAATAAGGAGTATCCCTTTGAGGAACCAAAGGAATCTGAGGCTCATCTAGAGACCATAGAGATTCCATTGAACCTCTTTCTGCCCTTCATGAGCTCTGATGAATATTCTTCCTCTGAAGAGGATGAAGACATTACTGAAGAGCAAGTTGCTAAATATCTTGGTGCAATCATGAAGCTGAATGCCAAATTATTTGGTAATGAGACTTGGGGAACCTCCCTTGCTCACCAATGAACTAAATGCATTGGATAGGCAGAAATTACCTCAAAAGAAATAGGATCCTGGCAAATTCTTAATACCCTGTACCATAGGCACCATGACCTTTGAGAAGGCCCTGTGTGACCTGGCGTAAGGAATAAACTTAATGCCACTTTCTGTAATGGAGAAACTTGGGATCTTTGAGGTGCAAGCTGCTAGAATCTCATTAGAGATGGCAGACAACTCAAGAAAATAGGCTTATGGACTAGTAGAGGACGTGTTAGTAAAGGTTGAAGGCCTTTACATCCCTGCTGATTTCATAATCCTAGACACTGGGAAGGATGAAGATGAATCCATCATCCTTGGAAGACCCTTCCTAGCCACAGCAAGAGCTGTGATTGATGTGGACAGAGGAGAGTTAGTCCTTTAATTGAATGAGGACAACCTTGTGTTTAAAACTCAAGGATCTCCTTCTGTAACCATGGAGAGGAAGCATGAAAAGCTTCTCTCACTGCAGAGTCAACCAAAGCCTCCACATTCAAACTCTAAATTTGGTGTTGGGAGGTTCCAACCTTGCTCTGATTATCTGTGAGGCTCCATGAGAGCTCACTGTCAAGCTATTGACATTAAAGAAGCACTTGTTGGGAGGCAACCTAATGTTATTTAATCATATCTATTTTATTTTATTTTTGTTATTTCGTGTTTTATTAGGTTGATGATCATGTGAAGTCACAAAAACTACTGAAAAATCAAAAACAAAATGAAAAACAGCATTGAAAACAGCACACTCTGGAGGAGAGCAGTCTGGCATTTAAACGCCAGAAACAAGCATCTATCTGGCATTTAACGCCAAAAACAAGCATCTGCCTGGCGTTAAACGCCAGAAACAGGCTACATTTGGGCGTTTAACGCCAGAAACAAGCAGCAGTCTGGCGTTAAATGCCAAGATTGCACAGCAAGGGCATTTTACACGCCTAATTGGAGCAGAGATGTTAAGTTCTTGACCCCACTTGATCTGTGGACCCCACAGGATCCCCACATCTTCTTCTCTCCTCTTCACACCTTTTCATAACTCTCTTCCCCAAATACCCTTCACCAATCACCTCGTTGGGAGGTTCCAACCTTGCTCTGATTATCTGTGAGGCTCCATGAGAGCTCACTGTCAAGCTATTGACATTAAAGAAGCGCTTGTTGGGAGGTAACCCAATGTTATCTAATTATATTTATTTATTTTCCATTGTTATTTAATGTGTTCTTTAGGTTGATGATAATGTGAAGTCACAAAAACTACTGAAAAAATCAAAAACAAAATGAAAAATAGACTGAAAAATAGCAGACCCTGGAGGAGAACAGTCTGGCATTTAAACGCTAGAAACAAGCATCTGTCTGGCGTTTAACGCCAGAAACAGGCACCAAGCTGGCGTTTAACCCCATAAACAAGCATCTGCCTGGCGTTAAACGCCAGAAACAGGCTACATTTGGGCGTTTAACGCCAGAAACAAGCAGCAGTCTGGCGTTAAATGCCAAGATTGCACAGCAAGGGCATTTTACACGCCTAATTGGAGCAGAGATGTTAAGTTCTTGACCCCACTTGATCTGTGGACCCCACAGGATCCCCACATCTTCTTCTCTCCTCTTCACACCTTTTCATAACCCTTTTTCCCCAAATACCCCTCACCAATCAACTCAATCACTCTTTTCCATCACCCCTTCACCACTCACATCCATCCTCTCTTCCCCATAAACCCCACCTACCTTCAAAATTCAAACTAATTTCCCTCCCAAACCCAACCCTAATGGCCGAACCCTACACCCTCCCTCACTCATATATAAACCCCTCACTCCTTCTTCATTTTCACACAACACAACCCTCTCTTCTTCCCCTTGGCCGAATACACCCCTCTCTTCCTCTCCTCCATTTCTCCTCTTCTTCTCCTTCTTTCTTTCTTCTTTTGCTCGGGGCCGAGCAAACATTTTATGTTTGGTGTGGTAAAAGCATAGCTTTTTATTTTTCCATAACCATTTATGGCACCTAAGGCCAGAGAAACCTCTAGAAAGAGGAAAGGAAAGGCAATTGCTTCCACCTCTGAGTCATGGGAGATGGAAAGATTCATCTCAAAGGTCCATCAAGACCACTTCTATGAAGTTGTGGCAAAAAAGAAAGTGATCCCTGAGGTTCCTTTCAAGCTCAAAAAGAATGAGTATCCGGAGATCCGAATTGAGATCCAAAGAAGAGGTTGTGAAGTTCTCACCAACCCCATTCAACAAGTCGGGATCTTAATGGTTCAAGAGTTCTATGCAAATGCATGGATCACTAGGAACCATGATCAAAGTGTGAACCCAAATCCAAAGCATTGGCTTACCATGGTTCGGGGGAAATACTTAGATTTCAATCCGAAAAATGTAAGGCTGGCGTTCAACTTGCCAATGATGGAAGAGAACGCACACCCCTACACAAGAAGGGTCAACTTTGATCAAAGATTGGACCAAGTCCTCATAGACATATGTGAGGAAGAAGCTCAATGGAAAATTGACTCAAGAGGCAAGCGAGTTTAATTAAGAAGGCATGACCTCAAACTAGTGGCTAGGGGATGGCTAGAGTTCATTCAACGCTCAATCATTCCTACTAGTAACCGGTCTGAAGTTACTATAGACCGAGCCATCATGATCCATAGTATCATGATTGGAGAGGAGGTGGAAGTTCATGAGATTATACCTCAAGAACTTCACAAGGTGGCTGACAAGTCCTCCACTTGGGCAAGGTTAGCCTTTCCTCACCTCATATGCCACCTCTGCAATTCGGCTGGAATTGACATAGACGGAGACGTCCTCATTGAAGAGGACAAGCCCATCACTAAGAAAAGGATGGAGCAAATAAGAGATCATGGACCTCAACAAGAGCATGAGGAAATTCCCCACCATGAAATCCCTGATATGCCTTAAGGGATGCACTTTCCTCCATAAAACTATTGGGAGCAAATCAACACCTCCCTAGGAGAATTAAGTTCCAACATGGGACAACTAAGGGTGAAACACCAAGAGCACTCCATCATCCTTCATGAGATTAGAGAAGATCAAAGAGCTATGAGGGAGGAGCAACAAAGGCAAGGAAGAGACATAGAGGAGCTCAAAAGCACCATTGGTTCTTCAAGAAGAGGAAGAAGCCACCCTCACTAAGGTGGACTATTTCCTTAATCTCCTTGTTCTTAATTCTCTGTTTTTCGTTTATTATGCTTTATGTTTATTTATGTTTGTGTCTTATTACATGATCACTAGTGTCTAAGTGTCTATGCCTTAAAGTTATGAATGTCCTACAAATCCATCACCTCTTTTAAATGAAAGTTTTAATTACAAAAGAACAAGAAGTACATGATTTCGAATTCATCCTTGAAACTAGTTTAATTATTTTGATGTGGTGACAATACTTTTTGTTTTCTGAATGAATGCTTGAACAGTGCATATGTCTTTTGAAATTGATGTTTATAAATGTTAAATATGTTGGCTCTTGAAAGAATGATGAAAAGGAGAAATGTTATTTGATGATCTGAAAAATCAGAAAAATGACTCTTGAAGCAAGAAAAAGAAGTGAATACAAAAGCTTGCAGAAAAAAAGAAAAAAATGGCGAAAAAAAAGAGAAAGAAAAAGAAAAAGCAAGCAGAAAAAGCCAAAAGCTCTTTAAACTAAAAGGCAAGAGCAAAAAGCCAATAGCCCTTAAAACCAAAAGGCAAGGGTAAAAAGGATCCAAGGCTTTGAGCATCAGTGGATAGGAGGGCCCAAAGGAATAAAATCTTGGCCTAAGCGGCTGAACCAAGTTGTCCCTAACCATGTGCTTGTGGCGTGAAGGTGTCAAGTGAAAACTTGAGACTGAGCGGTTAAAGTCAAGGTCCAAAGCAAAAAAAAAGAGTGTGCTTAAGAACCCTGGACACCTCTAATTGGGGACTTTAGCAAAGTTGAGTCACAATCTGAAAAGGTTCACCCAGTTATGTGTTTGTGGCATTTATGTATCTGGTGGTAATACTTGAAAACAAAGTGCTTAGGGCCACGGCCAAGACTCATAAAGTAGCTGTGTTCAAGAATCAACATACTGAACTAGGAGAATCAATAATACTATCTGAATTCTAAGTTCCTATATATGCCAATCATTCTAAACTTCAATGGATAAAGTGAGATGTCAAAACTATTCAAGAGGCAAAAAGCTACTAGTCCCGCTCATCTAATTGGAGCTAAGTTTCATTGATATTTGGAATTTATAGTATATTCTCTTCTTTTTATCCTATTTGATTTCCAGTTGCTTGGGGACAAGCAACAATTTAAGTTTGGTGTTGTGATGAGCGGATAATTTATACGCTTTTTGGCATTGTTTTTACATAGTTTTTAGTATGATTTAGTTAGTTTTTAATATATTTTTATTAGTTTTTAAATAAAAATCACAATTCTAGACTTTACTATGAGTTTGTGTGTTTTTCTGTGATTTCAGGTAATTTCTGGCTGAAATTGAGGGACTTGAGCAAAAATCAGATTCAGAGGTTAAAGAAGGACTGCAGATGCTGTTGGATTCTGACCTCCCTGCACTCAAAGTGGATTTGTTGGAGCTACAAAACTCCAAATTGCGTGCCCTCAATTGCGTTGGAAAATAGACATCCAGGGCTTTTCAGCAATATATAATAGTCCATACTTTGTCAGAGTTTAGATGACGCAAACTGGCATTCAACGCCAGTTCCATGCTGCATTCTGGAGTTAAACGCCAGAAACAGGTTGCAAAGTGGAGTTAAACGCCAGAAATAGGTTACAAACTGGCGTTCAACTCCAAGAGAAGCCTCTACACGTGTAAAGCTCAATGCTCAGCCCAAACACACAACAAGTGGGCCCCAGAAGTGGATTTCTACATCGTTTACTCATTTCTGTAAACCCTAGTAACTAGTTTAGCATAAATAGGACTTTTTACTATTGTATTTACATCCTGAGTTTTATCTTCTGATCATTTTTAGTCTTTGTTACTCCAGTTCCCCTCTGGGGCCGAGACCAATGAACTCCATTATCACTTATGTATTTTCAACGATAGAGTTTCTACACACCATAGATTAAGGTGTGGAGCTCTGCTGTTCCTCATGAATTAATACAAAGTACTATCATTTTTCTATTCAATTCAAGCTTATTCTGATTCTAAGATATTCATTCACACTTTAATATGAATGTGATGATCGTGACAGTCATCATCATTCCCAACCTATGAACGCGTGCCTGACAACCACTCCCGTTCTACCTTAGATTGAATGAGTATCTCTGGGATTCCTTAACCGGAGTCTTCGTGGTATAAGTTAGAATCCATGGACGGCCATTCTTGAGATCCAGAAAGTCTAAACCTTGTCTGTGATATTCCGAGTAGGATCTGGGAAGGGATGGCTGCGACGAGCTTCAAACTCGCGAGTGCTGGGCGTAGTGACAGACGCAAAAGGATCAATGGATCCTATTCTCGTATGATCGAGAACCGACAGATGATCAGCCATGCAGCGACAGCGCATTGGACCATTTTCACTGAGAGGACAAGATGTAGCCATTGACAACGGTGATGCCTAACATACAGCTTGTCATAGAAAGGAGTATGAATGATTGGAAGAAGACAATAGGAAAGCAGAGGTTCAGAAGGAACGAAAGCATCTCTATATGCTTATCTGAAATTCTCACCAATGAATTACATAAGTATCACTATCTTTATTTTATATTTTATTTATCTTTTAATTACTAAATCTCCATAATCAATTGAATCTGCCTGACTGAGATTTACAAGGTGACCATAGCTTGCTTCAAGCCGACAATCTCCGTGGGATCGACCCTTACTCACGTAAGGTTTATTACTTGGACGACCCAGTGCACTTGCTGGTTAGTTGTGCGAAGTTGTGACAAAGAACTAAGATCATGAACGTGCGTATTGAGTTTTTAGCGCCGTTACCAAGGAATGGAACCGTCACGATTTCTGCGCACCAAGCTGCCGACCTTTTTAAGGGAGGGAGCCTCAAGGTATCATATATAGACAAAGGCATTATACTAACACACGCTCCTAAATCACACATGCAGTTAGAAAATATCACACCACCAATAGTACAATTAACCATACATGGACCTGGATCACTACACTTTTCAAGTATACCTCCCATTAAAGCAGATATAGAACTACCTAAAGGAATAGTTTCTAATTCATTAATTTTGTCTTTATGTATACATAAATCTTTTAGAAACTTTGCATATTTAGGTACCTGGTGAATAACATAAAAAAGGGGAACAGTTACCTCAATCTTTTTGAATATTTCCACCATTTTGGGATCAAGTTCCATCTGCTTCCTGGGCTTCCTTGCAATTTGTGGAAATGGAATAGGAATGGCGCTTTCTGCAGCGTCTGCATCCTTTGGTGCTTCTTTCTGTGGTTGAGCTTCTTCTTCAACCATGTCTTGTATGTCCTCTTCAGCTGAGGCATGATCTGATGGGATTGGCTCCTCCTGGTTCCTCTCTTGCAGTGTGGTTCCAGACCTTAGGGTGATGGCATTGATGCCACCCTTTGGATTGGGTAAGGGTTGAGAAGGAATTCCACTGGAGCTTGCATGTTGAGTGTTTGAAGTATTGGATGATCCGAGCTGAGAGATGAGAGCTTGTATAGCGGATGTTAGACCGTTAAGTGAACTTTCCACGTTCTTTTGTCCTTGCGCAAGGGATTGAAACACCTCGTCACTCGGAGAGGAATTAGATTGAATGATCTGCGGAATTTGTTGTTGGTTGTGCTGTGCTCCTTGGGATTGCCTCAGGTGAGGTGCTCTGTAAGGCTGGTTTTGGTTCTGTTGCCTGTTGTTGTTATTATTCCACCTCTGATTTTCTTGATTGTCTCTTCCTCCTCTGTTATTGTTGTTCCTCCAACTCTGATTAGAATTATCTCTCCAACCTTAGTTGGAATTGTCCTGCCATCCATGGTTGTAGCTGCCACCTTGATTGGGGTGGTCATAGAAGTTATGAGTGGCTGCCACAGTGTTGTCTTCCTGTTGGAGCTGTGGACATTCATCAGTATAATGGCTATAATCAGCACAGATCCCGCACACTCTCTGTGGGACTAACTGTTGGCTTTGCTGCGCTTGTTGTTGACTCAACTGCATCTGCTTCAGTAAGTTGGTCATTTCACATATACTCTGAGTCAGAGCAGTAGTCTCCTTGCTAGAAGAGACCTCTGCAACAGCTTTTGACCGACTTTATTTCTGCCTGTGATTTCGAGTAGATTTAGCGAAGTCGCTGATCAATTGCCATGCATCATCAGTGGTCTTGTACTTTTTCATAGACCCATTGCTAGCACTTCCAAAGTGGTCTTATCTTGAGGCCTCATGCCCTGTGTGACGTAGCCGAGCAACACTATCTTGTCAATTATATGGTGGGGGCATGCTTCCAGGAGATTGTTGAAGCGCTCCCAGTATTCGTAGAGAGTCTCGGATTTGTCCTGAACAATCATAGAAATGTCTTTCCTCAGTTTATCAGTAACTTCAGCTGGAAAGCATTTTTCCAAAAATTCTCTTCTAAGCGTATCCCAGTCAGAAACAGTTGCTGCGGGTTGAGTGTAGTACCACTCTCTCGCCTTTTCCTCAAGAGAGAATGAGAAGGCTTTTAACAAAATAGAAGTTTCATCTGCACCATCACGCCTGACAGTAGAACAGGCTGCCTAGAAATCCCTAAGGTGCTTGATAGGCTCTTGAGCAGGTAAGCCATGAAACTTAGGCATCAAGTTGAGTAGTGCAGTCTTTATTTCAAAATCTGTAGCCACCGCTGGGTGATGCGCTTGAAACGGTTGCATTGTAAAATCAGGGGCTCCAGCTACCTGGATAATAACTCTCCTAGGTGCTGCCATGTCACCTGCACGTAAGTCAACCGAATCAGTAGAAAGGGAGCTTGTTTTTTCCTTAAGTGACGTTTCAGATTCGCCCTCAGAGAGGACTAACCGACGCCGAGCTTGCCTTATACGTGAAATAGTTCTTTCAATCTCAGGATCAAATACTGGCAAGCTTGGATCAGGAAGTGAACATGTCATTTAATGAAAGAAACATGCAGCTCATAGTAGCAAAATAAAATAAAATGCAAATAAATAAATTCCAATCAATAACTTAGCACTCTATTGCAACTCCCCGGCAACGGCACCAAAAATTGACGTGGTAGAAATTGGCGAGTTAAAAAATTATTATAAGAGATACGTTGCAAGTACAGTTCTTAACCAACAAAAATCTGCCTATAAATTTAGAAGGGTTGTCACAAAAATTAGAATTAAAATACTGGGAGTATGAATCCCAGGTCGTCTCCCAACGAGTTGCAGAAAGATGTGCTATTTTATTAATCAGATATTTTCCAAGAGGGTTTGAGTTTGATAGACAGGAAATTAAATCAGAGAATTTATGTAATTTAAATAAAAACCTTGACCGGGAGTAGATTAGTCGGAAGACCTATCCTTGTTGGAGTTCCCTCAAGATTAATTGATAATTGAAGATTGTTCTGCTCAGTTATCCTTCACCAGATAAAGGAAAGTCAAGCAAGTTGGAAGTCAATTTCTTTTCACATGTTCTAATCCTCTCCCTTGGAAAGGACTAGTGTCAGTGACTAGAGGGCGACCCAACAAAAAACCCAATTATAATTTTACTCTTGAGCATTTCAGCTCAAGGTTCTCCTTTCAACCAACTCCCAATCAAGTTATGGAACTACTCGCTCATTATGAATGTAAACTTTGCAAAATAAGAAAGGGAAGTAGAGAAAGACATGATAAATAATAATAATCAAAGAGACCAATTAAAAATAAAAATAGTTCTTGTATTAATAAATTCTAAAAATAATCCAATAATAATTCTGAACAAATTAAGGATATGAAAGAGTAAGTGACAAGTAAGGAGACAAACTAGAATGATGAAGTCTTGGCGGAGGTAATAACTCTTCTCAATATCCCAATCCAAAAAGCAATAAAAACAAAATCCTAAGAACTATGAATGTGTAGAGAGAAAAACCTAGAGGATAAGTAAATTCAGATCTAAAAACTAAAATTATGCGGAATGAATGTTGTCTCTGGTCTCTGCATGTTCTCTGGCTCTAATCTGCTTTTCTGGGCCGAAAACTGGGTCAAAACATGGCCCAAAATCGCCCCCAGCGAATTCTACAGATTCTGTAGATCGCGTACGTCATGCGATCGCGTGATCCATGCGTTCGCGTCATCCAGTGTTTTACCTTGCCACACGTCCATGTCGTCCACGCATTCGCGTCTCTTGTGCAGTTTCCAATCCATGCGTTCGCGTCAGGCACGCGAACGCGTCACTGCAATTTCCTCTATTTCGCGTGGTTGTCAGGCACGCGTTCGTGGGAATGATGATGATTGTCACGTTCATCATATTCATGTTCAAGTACGAATGAATATCTTAGAAGCGGAATAAGTTGAATTGAATAGAAAAATAGTAGTACTTTGTATTGATTCATGAGGAACAGCAAAGCTCCACACCTTAATCTATGGAGTGTAGAAACTCTACCGTTGAAAATACATAAGTGAAAGGTCCAGGTATGGCTGAATGGCCAGCCCCCAAAACGAGATCACAGGATCAAAAATACAATCCAGGATGTCAAATACAATAGTAAAAAATCCTATTTATACTAAACTAGTTACTAGGGTTTACAGAAGTAAATAATTGATGCATAAATCCACTTCCGGGGCCCACTTGGTGTGTGCTTGGGATGAGCTTTAGCTTTCCACGTGCAGAGGCTTCTTTTGGAGTTGAACGCTAGGTTGTAACGTGTTTCTGGCGTTCAACTCTGGTTTGTGACGTGTTTCTGGCGTTTAACTCCAGACAGCAGCGTAGAACTGGCGTTCAACGCCCTTTTACATCATCTAAACTTGGCCAAAGTATGAACTATTATATATTTCTGGAAAGCCCTGGATGTCTACTTTCCAACGCAATTGGAAGCGCGCCATTTTGAGTTCTGTAGCTCTAGAAAATCCACTTTGAGTGCAGGGAGGGGCCCACTTGGTGTGTGCTTGGGATGAGCTTTAGCTTTCCACGTGCAGAGGCTTCTTTTGGAGTTGAACGCTAGGTTGTAACGTGTTTCTGGCGTTCAACTCTGGTTTGTGACGTGTTTCTGGCGTTTAACTCCAGACAGCAGCGTAGAACTGGCGTTCAACGCCCTTTTACATCATCTAAACTTGGCCAAAGTATGAACTATTATATATTTCTGGAAAGCCCTGGATGTCTACTTTCCAACGCAATTGGAAGCGCGCCA
>NC_029788.2:25046420-25049949 GCF_000816755.2 Arachis ipaensis
GCTTTGGACCTTGACTTTAACCGCTCAGTCTCAAGTTTTCACTTGACACCTTCACGCCACAAGCACATGGTTAGGGACAGCTTGGTTTGGCCGCTTAGGCTAGGATTTTATTCCTTTAGGCCCTCTTATCCACTGATCCTCAAAGCCTTGGGATCCTTTTTATTTACCCTTGCCTTTTGGTTTTAAGGGTTATTGGCTTTTTGTTCTTGCCTTTTGGTTTTAAGAGCTTTTGGCTTTTTCTGCTTGCTTTTGCTCTCTTTTTTTTTCGCTATTTTTTTCTTTTTTTTTTCTGCAAGCTTTGTTCTTTGCTGCTTTTTTCTTGCTTCAAGAATCATTTTTATGATTTTTCAGATTATCAAATAACATGTCTCCTTGTCATCATTCTTTCAAGAGCCAACATATTTAACATTCTTAAACAACAACTTCAAAAGACATATGCACTGTTCAAGCATTCATTCAGAAAATAAGAAGCATTGTCACCACATCAATATAATTAAACTAAGTTCAAGGATAAATTCGAAACTCATGTACTTCTTGTTCTTTTGAATTAAAACATTTTTCATTTAAGAGAGGTGATGGATTCATAGGACATTCATAACTTTAAGACAAAGTTACTAAACACTAATGATCATGTAATAAGACACAAACTTAGATAAGCACTTAACATACAAAACGAAAAACAGAGAAAGTAAGAACAAGGAATGAGTCCACCTTAGTGATGGTGGCGCTTCCTTCTTGAGGAACCAATGATGTCCTTGAGCTCTTCTATGTCTCTTCCTTGTCTTTGTTGCTCCTCCCTCATTGCTTTTTGATCTTCTCTAATTTCATGAAGGATGATGGAGTGCTCTTGATGTTCCACCCTTAGTTGTCCCATGTTGGAACTTAATTCTCCTATGGAGGTGTTGATTTGCTCCCAATATTTTTGTGGAGGAAAATGCATTTGAGACATCTCTGGGATCTCATAGTGATAAGCTTCATGCGTCTCTTGAGCTCCATGAATGGGCTCTCTTGTTTGCTCCATCCTTTTCTTAGTGATGGGCTTCTCTTCCTTAATGGGAATGTCTCTTGAAAGGGACCTCGGGGATCACCTTCTTCTTGGCCACAACATCATAGAAGTGGTCTTGATGAGCTTTGGAGATGAATCTTTTCATCTCCCATGACTCGGAGGTGGAAGCTTTTGTCTTCCCTTTCCCTTTTCTAGAGGATTCTCCAGTCTTGGGTGCCATCAATGGTAATGGAAAAACAAAAAGCTTATGCTTTTACCACACCAAACTTAGAATTTTGCTCGCCCTCGAGCAAGAGAAGAAAGAATAGATGAAGAAGAAGAAGAAGAAAATATGGAGGAGAGGAGGGAAAGGTGTATTCGGTCAAGAAGAGAAGAGAGGGTTGTGTGGTGTGAAAATGAGTAAGAATGGAGGGCTTTATATAGGGAAGGGAGGGGGGGTAAGGTTCGGCCATAAGGGTGGGTTTTGGGTGGGAAATTGATTTTGAATTTTGAAGGTAGGTGGAGTTTATGAGGTAGGTTTATGGGGAAGAGTGGATGATGTGAGTGGGGAAGTGGTGATAGTGAAGAGAGATTGAGGTGATTGGTAAAGAGTTTTGGGGAAGAGTGTTTATTGGGAAGAGAGGATGAATATTGAGAAGAGGGAAGAGAGTGAGTGGAGGTAGTTGGGGGTCCTGTGGGGTCCACAGATGCTGAGTTGATCCTGTGGGATCCACAGATCCTGAGGTGTCAAGGATTTGCATCCCTACACCCATTAGGCATGTAATTCTAGCGTTTAAATGCCGAATTGATGCTTGTTCTGGGCGTTCAACGCCCAGATGCTTGTTTCTGGCGTTCAGCGCCAGCTCTTCTTCACTGTGCATTTCTGGCGTCTAAACGCCAGACAGATGCTCCTTATTGGCGTTTAAACGCCAGTGAGATCCTCCTCCAGGGTGTGATTTTTCTTCTGCTGTTTTTGATTCCGTTTTCAATTTTTATATTTATTTTGTGACTCCACATGATCATGAACCTAATAAAACATGAAAGAACAATAAAAATAAAATTAGATAAATAAAAATTGGGTTGCCTCCCAACAAGCGCTTCTTTAATGTCAATAGCTTGACAGTGGGCTCTTATGGAGCCTCACAGATGTTCAGAGCATTGTTGAGACTCCCCAACACCAAACTTAGAGTTTGGATATGGGAGTTCAACACCAAACTTAGAGTTTGACTGTGGGGGCTCTGGTTGACTCTGCTTTGAGAGAAGCTTACTGTGCCTCTTTTCCATGTTTACAGAAGGATGTCCTTGAGTTGTAAACACAAGGGAGTCCTCATTCAATTGAAGGACTAATTCACCTCTGTCAACATCAATCACAGCTCTTGATGTGGCTAGGAAGTGTCTTCCAAGGATGATGGATTCATCCTCATCCTTTCCAGTATCTAGGATTATGAAATCAGCAGGGATGTAAAGGCCTTCAACCTTTACTAATATGTCCTCTACTTGTCCATAAGCCTATTTTCTGGAATTGTCTGCCATCTCTAATGAGATTTTAGCAGCTTGTACCTCAAAGATTCCCAGTTTCTCCATTACAGAGAATGGCATGAGGTTTATTCCTGACCCCAGGTCACATAGAGCCTTCTCAAAGGTCATGGTGCCTATGGTACAAGGTATCAGGAACTTTCCAGGATCCTGTTTCTTCTGAGGCAATCTCAGTTGATCCAATGCATTCAGTTCATTGGTGAACAGGGGAGGTTCATCTCCCCAAGTCTCAATACCAAATAATTTGGCATTCAGCTTCATGATTGCACCAAGGTACTTGGTAACTTGCTCCTTAGTAACATCCTCATTCTTTTCAGAAGAGAAATACTCATCAGAGCTCATGAATGGCATAAGGAGGTTCAATGGAATCTCTATGGTCTCTAGATGAGTCTCAGATTCCTTTGGTTCCTCAGAGGGAAGCTCCTTATTGATCACTGGACGTCCCAGGAGGTCTTCCTCCTTGGGATTCACGTCCTCCCCTTCCTCTCTAGGTTCGGCCATGTTGACTATGTCAATGGCCTTGCACTCTCCTTTCACTACAAGAAAAATGGCCTATGGCCACGCTTTTTTTTTGCCACGCTTGAAAAGCGTGGCCAAAAGTGGTCAATGGCCATGCTTTTGTGAGGGTGGCGATTGAATAGAGATTTGGCCACATTTTTTTGCCACGCTTCAAAAACGTGGCGAAAAGGGTCAACGACCACGCTTTTGGAAGGGTGGCAATTTATCAGAGAAATAGCCACGTTTTTTTTCTGTCACGCTTGAAAAGCGTGGCCATAGAGAGAAACAGGGACATTTTAAAAGCGTGGCGACAGGATTTCATTATGGCCACGCTTTAAAAGCGTGGCGAAAATTTTTTTCCTGCCACGCTTCAAAAGCGTGGCCATGGATAGAAAAGGGAGGTTTTAAAAGCGTGGCGAGAGGGTTTCAGTATAGCCACGCTTACAAAACGTGGCCAAAAGGTTTTTTTAGAAAAAAACCCTAATGACCCGTCCCCAACCCGGTCCCCAA
>NC_029788.2:25049987-25053721 GCF_000816755.2 Arachis ipaensis
TGTTGTTAGAATTTGTTCAGAGCTTTTGTCTTTCTTTTTAATTAATTTTAGTAGATTTTTAGTGAGTTCTGTTCTCTTTGCAGGTGGCCACATTTTGAATTTTGAAACTCCATGCCATATTCGCGACATCACCAGAAACCCTAAGAAATCAGACACCACCTTTGTCCTCGCTGCTCCTCGCTTCCACATCTCCAGCCGCTCTGCAACTCCTCCGCCAAACAATCCGCCGCGACGTAACTCGCTGCATTTTTCTCTCCCTCACTGCTCCACTCTGCCACTGTCTCTGCCGCCAACAACTCTGCCAACATCTACCAGTGAGTTTTTTTTTCTTTTTTAATTGTTGTTGTTAGAATTTGTTCAGAGCTTTTGTCTTTCTTTTTAATTAATTTTAGTAGATTTTTAGTGAGTTCTGTTCTCTTTGCAGGTGGCCACATTTTGAATTTTGAAACTCCATGCCATATTCGCGACATCACCAGAAACCCTAAGAAATCAGACACCACCTTTGTCCTCGCTGCTCCTCGCTTCCACATCTCCAGCCGCTCTGCAACTCCTCCGCCAAACAATCCGCCGCGACGTAACTCGCTGCATTTTTCTCTCCCTCACTGCTCCACTCTGCCACTGTCTCTGCCGCCAACAACTCTGCCAACATCTACCAGTGAGTTTTTTTTTCTTTTTTAATTGTTGTTGTTAGAATTTATTCAGAGCTTTTGTCTTTCTTTTTAATTGATTTTAGTAGATTTTTAGTGAGTTATGTTCTCTTTGCAGGTGGCCACATTTTGAATTTTGAAACTCCATAATGGCTGTAAGTAGATCTCTGCTAACGTTATTATCTTTATTTTGTTTTTTGTTTTTTTTTTATCTTCCTTTAATAATTTTCTTATGGGGGTGAGTGGTGAATGCTATGTAGATTGATACAATTTTTCCCTTCCCTCATCATCAATCTTATCCGGCCATTCACTCATCATCATCAATCTTTCCCTTCCCTTCCCCTGTTCCAATTCCCTGCTTCCCAGGTTCCCCTTTCATCTCATTTGATTTTATTTCTGTTTGATTAATCTGGTTTAGCTTGTTTAGTTGAATTAGGTGGTTAATTAGAGAATCTGGACTGGTTATTGAATGTAGGTTTTGTTTTGTTTACTGCTGCTGTTCGGAATGAATTTTTCTTTCCTCTGAATGTTGCTACTGGTATGCAAGGAGCTAGTAAGGCAATGGCAGCTATGAATAAGGTAGCACCTTCAATTTTATATTTTTAAGTGTTTCTTATCCTTACATAACATATATTTGTTCTTTTTTCTTTTTTCTTTCTGGATTGGACCATGATATTGATATCAGCATTCTGTTTGGTTTAGCTCATTCTGTTTAGCTTGTTTAGTTCAACTAATTTAGTTTAGCTGAATTAGGTGGTTAATTAGAGAATCTGGACTGTTATATGAACTGCAATGATTTCAGTTTGTGGAACTGGTTAAGTCATGAATTTTGTTTGCTGCTTGCTTGAACCTGGGAAACAGCTATTTACTGCTGCTGTTTAATAAGTGTTGCTGCTTCGTGCCATGTGTTAGAGACCTAGTAGATCTAGAAATTGTGCTATGTTTAACTGTATATAGCATGCTGATAACTCTGATTCTGATCTTTTACATTATTTCGTTCTTTTATATGCTTGAAAAATGAAAACGATGAATCAATCTACAATAGATTTTGCATCACTATATCCATCTATTATGATGGCCTATAATTTATGTTATTGTACCCTGGTAAATCTTAACTCTTCATGTTTCTAGCTGCTACCACGAGCAACTTAGTGTTTTTTTATCCCCTGTTGTATTTATTTTTATTCATTAGGGTTCATTGATTTTTTTTTGGGGGTAACAGTTTTGACTTTTGAGCACTTCTTGTTTACTGTTTTAAGGTGACTCCTGAAGATGTTCGAAAACTTAATCTCCCTCTAGAATCAGTGAACAAAACTCTGGGGAAACATTTGTTAAATCAAATTTGCAGAAGGTCTGTTGCTTTTAGTTTGGTATTTTGAGCATAGTTTAGTTTCGTGTTATTGTACTTTTAGATTTGCATTTACCAATTAGTGAGCATAGTTTAGTTTCTGTTGCTTTATTGTTCTTGATATTTTGCTGCAGGCTAGTATTGGAATGGATAACTTGAACGCTTAATGCACAAAGTGGAGCAGTTTTAGGTTGATTATGATCTTTTACTAAGTATTTAGGCTGATGAGCATCTCTATTAGTGTAATTTGATATATTATGAGGAGTTTTAACTTGTATTGTTTCTGTATTTTTCTTCGGTTTTTAGTTTTGGAATTTGAACTCGAGATTTATTTTGTATTTGAATATTAGTTTTTTTAATGTATAAAACAATTATAGTAAATTATAAATGTCACTAATTATTGTTTGATATGTCTTGTAATAAAAATTGCAAACTATATTTGTAGGTTTGGTAATAAAAAAGGATTGAAAATTTATAGTGTAGCAATGAAGATCAAGTAAGGAAAAGAATTTTTTTTTAATTTAACAAGGCTTTCGCCACGCTTTTAAAGCGTGGCCGTATCTCTTCCTATCGTCACGTTTTAAAAGCGTGGCCATACCTCCCCTTTTGCCACGCTTTAATAGCGTGGCCAGATCTGTCCTATTGCCACGCTTTAACAGCGTGGCCAGATCTGCCCTATCGGCACGCTTTAACAGCGTGGCCATATCTCTACCTATCGCCACGCTTTAAAAGCGTGGCCATATCTCCCACCCACAGCCACGCTTTTGAAAGTGCCAATTTGTAAAAAAGTGTGGCAAAAAAAAGCGTGGCGATAGACTGAAAAAAGCATGGCGATAGAGCAACCGCCACCCTTTTATAGGTCACCCTTTCAAAAGCGTGGCGGTAGCTAAAAAAGCGTGGCGAAAAGCTATCGCCACGCTTTTTTCAGCTTTTCGCCACGCTTTAAAAACGTGGCAATAGACGTGTTTTCTTGTAGTGTTTTGGATTTTCTTCTGTATTGCTTGGGAGAGTACTAGGAGGGATTTCAGTGATCCTTTTATTCAGCTGGCCCACTTGTGCCTCCAAATTTCTAATTGAAGACCTTGTTTCATTCATGAAACTTACAGTGGCCTTAGATAGATCAGAGACTAATTTTGCTAAATTAGATGTATTTTGTTTAGAGTTCTCTGTCTGTTGCTGAGTGGATGATGGAAAAGGTTTACTATTGTTAAACCTATTTCTTCCACCATTATTAAAGCCTTGTTGAGGCTTTTGTTGATCCTTCCATGAGAGATTTGGGTGATTTCTCCATGAGGGATTATAGGTGTTTCCATATGGTTCACCCATGTAATTCACCTCTGTTATTGCAAGGTTTTCAGGATCATAGGCATCTTCTTCAGAAGGCGCCTCTTGAGTACTGTTGGATGCAGCTTGCATTCCATTCAGACTCTGAGAAATCATATTGACTTGCTGAGTCAATATTTTATTCTGAGCCAATATGGCATTCAGAGTATCAACTTCAAGAACTCCCTTCTTCGTAGGCATCCCATTACTCACAGGATTCCTCTTAGAAGTGTACATGAACTGGTTATTAGCAACCATGTCAATGAGTTCTTGAGCTTCTGCAGGAATTTTCTTTAGGTGAATGGATCCACCTATAGAAGTATCCAATGACATCTTAGCTAATTCAGACAGACCATCATAGAATATATCCAGGATGGTCCATTCTGAAAGCATGTCAGAAGGACACTTTTTGGTCA
>NC_029788.2:25054180-25061449 GCF_000816755.2 Arachis ipaensis
AGTTCAGGCTATCTTTGGGTTGAGAGTCCAACCACACTCTAGCTCTGTCTCTTACAGCAAAAGGGAAAAGCATGAGCCTATAGACTTCAGGATCTACTCCATTAGTCTTAACAGTATCACAGATCTGCAAAAATTCAGTTAAGAACTGAAAAGGATCTTCAGATGGAAGTCCATGGAACTTGCAGTTCTGCTGCATCAGAGAAACTAATTGAGGTTTCAGCTCAAAATTGTTTGCTCCAATGGTAGGGATGGAGATGCTTCTTCCATGTAAATTGGAATTAGGTGCAGTAAAGTCACCAAGCATTCTCCTTGTATTATTATTATTTTCGGCTGCCATCTCCTCTTCCTGTTCGAAAATTTCTGAAAGGTGCTTGCTGGATTGTTGTAATTTATCTTCCCTTAGTTTCCTCTTCAGAGTCCTTTCAGGTTCTAGATCTGCTTCAACAAGAATATTCTTGTCCTTGCTCCTGGTCATATGAAAAAGAGGGAACAGAAAAATAATAATAATAGGGGTCCTTTTTACCCAAGTATAGAGGTTTTCCTGTGTGAGTAGAAGAAGAAAAGAAGAAGAAAAGAATGTAATGTAAGGAAAGAAACACAAGGGTGAGGAGAGCAGAGATGTGAGATGAAGAGAAGTGTTAGTAGATGAATAAATAAATAGAAGGAGATGAGAGAGAAAAAGAATTTTCGAAAATTATTTTTTTTTTTGAAAAATGGTTAGTGATTTTTGAAAATTAAAAGAAGAAATAAATTAAAATTGAATTTTGAAATAATTAGTTAATAAAAAAGAATTTTTGAAAAAGAGGCAGATATTTTCGAAAATTAGAGAGAGAGAGTTAGTTAGGTAATTTTGAAAAAGATAAGAAACAAACAAAAAGTTAGTTAATTAGTTGAAACAAATTTTGAAAATCAATTTTTGAAAAGATAAGAAGATAAGAAGTTAGAAAAGATATTTTAAAATCAAAATTTTGAAAAAGATAAGATAAAAAGATTTTTTTGAAAAGATATGATTGAAATTAGTTTTGAAAAAGATTTGATTTTTAAAATCACAATTAATGACTTGATTCACAAGAAATCACACAATATGATTCTAGAACTTAAAGTTTGAATTTTTCTTAGCAGGCAAGTAACAAACATGAAATTTTTGAATCAAAACATTAATTGATGATGTTATTTTCGAAAATTACGAGATAAAGATAAGAAAAAGATTTTTGAAAAATATTTTAAAAATTTTCGAAAATAAATAAGAAAAGTGAAAAAGATATGATTTTTGAAAATGATTTTGAAAAAGACAAGATTTTTAAATTGAAAATTTGATTTGACTCATAAGAAACAACTAAGTTTTAAAAAGTTTTGAAAAAGTCAACTCAAATTTTCGAAATTTATGAGTGAAAAAGGGAAAGATATTTTTTTTATTTTTGAATTTTTGATGATGAAAGAGAAAAACATGAAAATGACTCAATGTATGAAAGTTATGGATCAAAACAATGGATGCATGCAAGAATGCTATGAATGTCAAGATGAACACCAAGAACACTTTGAAGATCAAGATGAACACCAAGAACTTATTTTTGAAAAATTTTTCAAGAAAAGAAAACATGCAAGACACCAAACTTAGAAATCTTTCATGTTCAGACACTATGAATGCAAAAATGCACATGAAAAACAAGAAAAGACACAAAACAAGAAAACATCAAGATCAAACAAGAAGACTTACCAAGAACAACTTGAAGATCATGAAGAACACTATGAATGCATGTATTTTCGAAAAATGCATAAATTTTTAGAAAAAATGCAATTGACACCAAACTTTAAAATTGACTCAAGACTCAAACAAGAAATACAAAATATTTTTTTGATTTTGTTTTTGATTTTATGAAATTTTTTTGGATTTTTCGAAAATTAGTGTGAAAAAGAAAAGTAAGGATTCCAAAATTTTTTAATATGAATTCCAGAAATCTTGCACTCTTAGTCTAAAGCTCCAATCTGAGGGTTAGACATAGCTTAATAGCCAGTCAAGCTTTAGCATGTAAATCAGGTGGATCTGGAACAGCAGCAGGTGGATTAGCAACAACTAGCTTGCTCTTGATAGTGTTGGGTTGGAAGCCCCAGTCCAAATAAATTTAGACATGGCTTTACAGCCAGTCAGGCTTCAACATGCTTCATGAAACACTAGAATTCATTCTTAATAAAATTTTAGAATAATTTTCGAAAACAGATGAGAAATTTTTGAAAGATTTTTGAAAAATTTTTTTGAAAGTAAAACAAAAAGAAAATGACCTAATCTGAGCAACAATATGAACCGTCAGTTGTCCAAACTCAAACAATCCCCGGCAACAGCGCCAAAAACTTGGTGCACGAAATTGTGATCTCAGGTAACGGCGCCAAAAACTCTGTATGCACATCTTAGTAAATTGTTTTTCATTCACAACTTCGATACAACTAACCAGCAAGTGCACTGGGTCGTCCAAGTAATAAAACCTTACGTGAGTAAGGGTCAATCCCACGGAGATTGTTGGTATGAAGCAAGCTATGGTCACCTTGTAAATCTCAGTCAGGCGGATATAAAATAGTTATGGAGTTTTCGAAAATTAATAACAAATAGACAAAAAATAAAGATAGAAATACTTATGTATATCATTGGTGAGAATTTCAGATAAAGGTATAGAGATGCTTTCGTCCCTCTGAACTTCTGCTTTCCTGCTGTCTTCATCCAATCAGTCCTACTCCTTTCCATGGCTGGCTTTATGTAAGGACATCACCATTGTCAATGGCTACTTTTCATCCTCTTTGTGAAAATGGTCCGATGCGCTGTCACTGCATGGCTAATCATCTGGAGGCATCACCGTGGTCAATGGCTGCATCCTATCCTCTTGTGAAAATGGTCCAAATGCTCTGTCACAGCATGGCTAATCATCTGAGGTTCTCGATCATAGTGGAATAGGATTCACCCTCCTTTTGCGTCTGTCACTACGCCCAGCACTCGCGAGTTTGAAGTTCGTCACAGTCATTCAATCCCAGAATTCTACTCGGAATACCACAGACAAGGTTTAGACTTTCCGGGTTCTCATGAATACTGCCATCAATCTAGCTTATACCACGAAGATTCTGATTAAGAGATCCAAGAGATAATCATCCAATCTAAGGTGGAACGGAAGTGGTTGTCAGGCACGCGTTTGTGGGGGAATGATGATGATTGTCACGTTCATCACATTCATGTTGAAGTGCGAATGAATATCTTAGAAGCGGAATAAGTTGAATTGAATAGAAAAACAGTAGTACTTTGTATTGATTCATGAGGAACAGCAAAGCTCCACACCTTAATCTATGGAGTGTAGAAATTCTACCGTTGAAAATATATAAGTGAAAGGTCCAGGCATGGCCGAATGGCCAGCCCCCAAAACAAGATCACAGGATCAAAAATACAATCCAGGATGTCAAATACAATAGTAAAAAGTCCTATTTATACTAAACTAGTTACTAGGGTTTACAGAAGTAAGTAATTGATGCATAAATCCACTTCTGGGGCCCACTTGGTGTGTGCTTGGGCTGAGCTTTAGCTTTCCACGTGCAGAGGCTTCTTTTGGAGTGGAACGCCAGATTGTAACGTGTTTCTGGCGTTCAACTCTAGTTTGTGACGTGTTTCTGGTGTTTAACTCTAGACAGCAGCGTAGAACTGGTGTTCAACGCCCTTTTACGTCGTCCAAACTTGGCCAAAGTATAGACTATTATATATTTTTGGAAAGCCCTGGATGTCTACTTTTCAACGCAATTGGAAGCGCGCCATTATAAGTTTTGTAGCTCCAGAAAATCTACTTTGAGTGCAGGGAGGTCAGAATCCAACAGCATCAGCAGTCCTTCTTCTACCTCTGAATCTGATTTTTGCTCAAGTCCCTCAATTTCAGCCAGAAAATACCTGAAATCACAGAAAAATACACAAACTCATAGTAAAGTCCAGAAATATGAATTTAACATAAAAACTAATAAAAACATCCCTAAAAGTAAATAGATTCTACTAAAAATAATGCCAAAAAGCGTATAAATTATCCGCTCATCAGGTTAATAAGGCTAAATTTCTTGTTATTAACTTATATTTTTCTGGGCTTGATCAGATCTATACTTTTAGTTTATGCCTTGTTCATTATTTCAGATACTGCACTTATTTAATTGATCTACATTTATTTATTTAATTACTCTATAGAGATAACTAATGTGCATTAGGTTCAAAAAATGTCTCTCATGATTAACACTTTTGCTTCGATTTTTCTACCTTATTCCTAATTTTTCTATATGCATATCTATTATTGTTGAAATAATTTGCGTATCCTAAATGCTCAATACATTTGAAACTAGTTTTTGGAAATTGATTTATGAAAATACACATTGAAAAATAGTGGTTTTGCAGAGTCTTGTGTCTTTCAAGTGGGATTGAACTGATTATACACACCTAATTAATTTTCTTGCAAAACCAGAAAATTCATACACAACTAATAATGGTTTTTCCATCAAATATTGGCATGTTGTTACTGTTTAATACTAACAATACATAGAATCAACTTATTATATATAATTTAGAAGTTTGTTACATTAGATATTCATTTGATGAAAGCAGTGATTTGAAATGCATAAAATGTTCACTATGTATTGCCCAGATAACTGACACATTTTGCCGTTATTGTCTTCATCTTTCAATGTATTGCCTCTATGTTATATCATGCATCACACTACTTTGTATGCTAAATTCTTTTGATGCTACATTAGTATGTTTTCTGAGACCTGTATCCAATGTATCATTAGGAGCCCTGCATAATTCCTTGTCTTCTTCTTTGTCCTTATCCTCATTTGCATGCGTGTACCATTGGAAATTTTTATTTTCAGGGACTATTATATAAAGCTCATTTAATTGATTCACCTTTTTTGATTTTACTAGGTAAATTTTTCTATAGCTAAAGTTATTCATATTGGAAAAATAGTGTATCTGCTTGATGAGCTCTATGCTGCTGCCACTGACAGCTTGCTTGTATTGAAGCTCCATTAATAATTTTAAATACTGTTAATCTCAAGAGTTTCACAGTATGACATAAAACAACAGCTATAGTAGATTAGCAGAGTACATCATGTGATTTCCTTGAATGACACAAGAAATTTTCTTCCTCAATCTATCCGTGACCTCCGGTGGAATGAACTTATCCAAAAATTCTCTTCTATTTAAATCCCAGTTAGTGACAACATTCTTGGGTTGAGTGTAGAACCACTCCTTTGCCCTTGCCTCAAGAGAAAACGGGAAGGCATATAACCAGATAGCAACGTCATCCGCACCATACCGCCTAGCAGTTGAACAAGCAGTTTGAAAGTCTTTAAGGTGCTTGATGGGATCCTGAGCGGGTAGACCATGGAACTTAGGAAGGAGATTAATCAATGAGGTCTTTAGCTCAAAATTTGCATTCAAGTTCGGATAACGCGCTTGAAATGTTTGAAGAGTAAAATTCGGAGCTCCCGCCTCCTTGAGAGTAATTCTTCTAGGAGCGGCCATAGTATCGGTACCTAAATTAATAGAAGAGACGTCAATAGATTTAGTAGGAGAGGAGTTAGTTTCTTCCTCAAATGACGCTTTGGACTCAACCTCGGGTAAGATTGGTGAATTGGGAGAAACCCTTTCACTACCCTCAGAAGCTAACCGATGCCGAGCTCACCTAATATGTGAAATGGTTTTTTCAATTTCAGGATCAAATAGGGCTAAGCTCGGATCCGGTAATGAACGCGTCATTCAATAAAAGAAACATAGAGCTCATGACAACAAAATATAGTAAGCAAAATACTAATAAATACTACTAATAACAAAAAAAAAACACACAAATAAAAGATGCAATTATGCAAATATGAAAATATTTACACCAACCAATAACTTAGTACACATATGCAACTCCCCAGCAACGGCGCTAAAAATTGGTAAGCGGATAAATGCCAGTCAAGAATTGCCAAAAGTATTTTTCCAAAATCAACATTGCAAGTACAACCTTTACCGACGAGATTTCCGCTATCGAATTTAAAATATGTCACAAATGAAATAAATAACCGGGAGTAAAATCCTAGGTCGTTTTCCCTAGGAGTTGACACAAGATGCAAATTATTGGTTAGGATTCCCTGGTTATTTTTGAAGTTGAAAACGGAAAAATAGATGACTAGAAATTAGAGCAATAGATAACTAGCAAGAATTGATAATTAATCAATATAAAAGTCCTTGGTTAGGGGTGAGAATTGGAATTTCTAACCTCATTGTCTTTCCCAAGTGTGATGGTAAAGGCTCATTGCTCTCACGTAGTTATCCTCGAGCAAATGAAGGAAAGTCAAGTGAATAGCACTAACTTTAGCTCACAAGTCCAAGTCACTTCATAGAGGAGAACTAGAGTTGGTGAGGTTCAAGCTGGTTAGCAATTTCCAATTACAGATCAACACTTGAGTATAATAATTCAAGCGGCTCCAATTACTCAACCCCCAAACCAAGCAAGGAAATCTACTCCATTATCATGAATGGCATTTCCTCAAACACTTGGCGGGGGAAAATAAAAGACATGATAAATATGATAAAATAATTCAATCCAAATTACCACTAACAATAATCAATAATAATAAAACAAGCAATAATAATAGATATGGAAATAACTCAATGCATTAATAAAATTCAAGAGTAATAAGATCCAAACATGAATTCAATAACCAAATGGAAAAGAGTATTAAAGGAATTAAAGAAGAAAACTAGAAGAAAAATGATGAGGAATGAAGGTAGCAGCAGCTCTCTCAAGATCCAATTCAAAGCAAAGCTAAGAATGCCAAAAACCCTAGAGAGAAGTAGGAGTTTCTCTCACTAAAATTCAAAACTCCAAAAACTAAGCTAAAAAGTAAGTGTTTCTAGTCCCAGCTCTATCCTAGCCTTTAATCTGCGCTCTCGGGTTTGAAACTGTGCCAAAAATCATCCCAGAATTTGCCCCTAGCGAATTCTGTTAATTGCAGCACGTGACGCTCGTCACGCGCACGCATCAGCCACGCGTACGCGTTGGTAGGCTCTGCACAAAGTCACGCATACGCATTAGTCATGCGTACCCGTCAGTGGTCAACGCTCCTGGTCACGCGTACGCATCAGTCACGCATACGCGTCACTTGGAAAATGGCTTGATCACGCGTACGTGTCAGCCATGCGCGTGCGTCACCTCCAGCTTCTCAAATCTTCAAATTCTTGTGTTTCTTCCACTTTAGTATGCTTCCCCTTCA
>NC_029788.2:25061485-25071366 GCF_000816755.2 Arachis ipaensis
CATTCCTGCTCTATAAATCCTGTAATCACTTAACGCACATATCACGGCATCGAATGGTAATAACAAAGGATTAAAATTAGCGATTTAAAGGCCTAGGAAGCATGTTTTCAATTATAGCACAAAATTAGGAAGGGAACTTAAAAACATGCAATTTGCATGAATAAGTGTGAGAATAGTTGATAACACCCACTCAATTTAGTCCAAAATATATCATAATATAGTTGTTTATCAAATCTCCGCACACTTAAATATTAGCATGTCCTCATGCTAAGCTCAGGTGAGCCAAAAGAGTGAAGGGAAAAATGGTGAGACTTATGCAATGCAACTTATCTAGATGAATGCAACTACATGCTAAGTGCTTCTACCTACTTGGTTAAAAGTAAACAAATTCTCCAAGAACAAACATAAACTGGATTCCACTAATTCAAATCTTAAAATGAAGTACAAGTAAACTTGCAAGAAGAAAGCTCATGAAAGCCAGGAACAATGAATCGAGCATCGAAAACTCACCGGAAGTGTATACACTCTGATCACTCTAGTGTTTTAGGGTCGATTCTCTCGGTTCTCTACTAATCTTGCTTTCTAAGGCTTGCTCTTCTGCTACCAATCGACAAAAATTTAATGCACGAGTACACATATTAAGAGGTCTTTTCAAGAGTTGTAATGGGGTTAGGTCAAGGTAAGAATGTATTTGGTTAAGTGGACTAAAATCTGAATCCTTGATTAACCTAAACTTTCCATCTAACCTAAGACACTACATGTAATTACAATGCAAATCCTAACTACCCATTGATTATTTTTCCACGAATTCATGCACCTTGATATCTTTTGAGTACAAATCATATGCATTGATTTAATTATTTACGTTGGGGAATTTTGTCCCCTTTTTATTGCTTTCTCTTTTTCTTTTCTTTTTTTCTTTTTTTTTTGAAATGAGTTAATGCATATGATTAATGTGCTGGATGCATGAACAAGTGCCCAAAACTATTTTCACATTTTCATAAAAGAATATAAAGTACCCAATTCCCAAACCAAGTATTTTTCAAACCCAAATTTCCCACACTTAATTCATGTTCACTTTCACTAGTCTAAGCTAACCAAGGATTCAAATTAGGGACATTTATTGTTTTTTGCTTAGAGTTAATGATGTGCTAAAATAAAGAATAAATTGGGTAAAATAGGCTCAACATTGGATTGTAAAGGGTAATGAAAGGGTAAGGCCATATGGGTATGTGAGCTATAGTGAAACAAAGGCCTGAATCACGTAAGTGCATGCATACATCAAACAATGGAAATATAGAATCTAGCAAGACAAATATCACAATTTTAGAGAAAATAACACACACCAAAATAAAATATTGGTTGATAAGATGCAACTAATCAAATAGGTTCAAAAAGGTCACTAGGCTTGTGTGTTCGAGCTCTAAAACCATGTTCCAAAAAATAAATTTCTCTAAGCAAGTTCAACAAAAATTTTTTTTTCAAATTAGTGAAATGCTTTAAAGCAGTTTCTTGAAAAAGAATTTATTACTCTAACCAAGTAGTACCTAAATGCAAGCAACTAACTATACATGCAAGTTATCCTATCTAACAAAAGAAACAAAAATATTTGATGTTGAGAGAAAAGAGAGTTGATACCCTCGGGAGTCAGTTACCGACCTGCCCACACTTAATGCTTAGCACGGTCCTCTGTGCCATCAGT
Organism: Arachis ipaensis; assembly: GCF_000816755.2. Classification (NCBI taxonomy): domain Eukaryota; kingdom Viridiplantae; phylum Streptophyta; class Magnoliopsida; order Fabales; family Fabaceae; genus Arachis; species Arachis ipaensis. Next base: position 25,063,188 of record NC_029788.2, read on the forward strand.
GATCCGCAAAGTGGGTCTGGGATCACCACTTCCAATGGTCAAAAGATAGGGGGGCAGGGGAGCCTCCATGTCCATATCTTGATAGCTCGCATCTCCATCAATGGAAGTAGAGTCCGAACTGTCGGGTTCCTCCATAGGTGGGTTAGAATACCCAATGAGCTTCTTCAAGTAGTCATAGCGGCGCTTGTTGTGGCGCTCCATCTGCTCATTCTCCGGCCTTGCCGGTCTATCTTCTCAATGAGCTCAAGTAACAACTGGTGGGTGGATGGTGGTGGTGCATGTGGTTTCGATGATGGTGGTGCAGAGGATGAAGGAGCTTTGAAAGACGGGTCTTTATTCCAGCTCACAGGTGGCGCTGGAGGCTTGATATATTTCCCATTCGGGACAAATTTGTCATCCCTAGGAATCATGGTCTTCACATCCCTAGTTTGATAGAAAACTCCCGCCGCAGACACCAAGTCCGTGATCAATGCAAAAAAAGGTAGGTTGTGCAAGTTGTGCTTCCTGGTAGGCATCCATCCCATCCAGACTTGGTAAAAGGTCAAGTACTCGCTGAATAGCATCTTCGGGGATAGGAACTTGCTTGCGATGCATGAAGACAGATTGAAGGGTAGGCGAGTGATAATTGGCGTAGAATTCAACTACCCAAGAGAGATTAGCTTTCCGCGGCCTCCGGTATAAGAATTCCCAATGCTGCCTCTCAATGCGGGGCACCACAAATTGAACGAAGTGTTATGGAAGAGTTAGGAGGTACTCATTGTGGTAGTTTTTCTCTACCAAGATTTGGAACATCCACTTACAATATCAGTTAGTGAATTTTGCGAAGTCCTTTGCAGGAAATTCCTTCTCCGCCTCATCAACTCGGATGGTCCTCTTCAATCGCTTAGTGGGTGGCTTGATTTTTGAGAAAGTTTATGCCTTAGTGCTTTCTCTTTGAGTTGCCTTCTTCGCAGGTGTCTTTTTAGAAGCCTTTTCCTTCCCTTTTTTGATGGTCATCCTGAGAAAGGAAGAAAAAGAAGGAATATTAAATTCAGAGAGATAAACACCGGAATCAAGAAAATGCAAGTGAGAATGAATGCCAAAGAAGAGGAAAGTGTCTTAAATACATGGTAGCTACAACATGCAAGTAAGACATCAATTAAAATCATGAAGGCATGTTGCTAACGCTAGATGTAAGAGGGATAGAAGCATGCAAGTATAAAGCATAAGAAGAATAGCTCAAGCATCAATAACAACAATGATAATCATATGTGAAGCAAGCACAAAATAATGAGCATTTTTATAATGAAAATTAATGGTTACTAAGCTCAATGCATATGTATGAAAATTAATGAAAATTAATGGTTACTAATCGGTTAGTGTTGTGACAAAGAAGTACTAAGTTGCAAGAATAAGATAAAAAATAAAGTAAGGTGTCATTGGTGCTTTTTCACAAACACTTGGAGTGCATATCATAAACAACAAAGAAGTTAATAAGTTTTAATATAAAACAATCCTCAAAATAAAATAGTAACTACCATGGCAAAACCACATACACAAATAAACCAAGAAAAATCAAAATAATCCACCAATTCACAGAATATTCAACTTGAAATTCCAACACCAATAATAAAAAAAATTTGCAAGGAGAGAAAAAGAACAAAAAAGGAATTACAAATAACAAAATTAATATGCAATTAAGAACAATTAAAATAATGGAATGCAATGAGAAAAAGAAGAATTAAAGAGTAGAGAAAGTAAGAAAAGAAACCATAAAGAGGGGATTAGATATAAGTAAGAAAAAGATAAGAGGTGTGAGAAGAGGGAAAAAAAAGAAGAGAAGAGGAGTTTGGATTGCCGGAGGTGGTGGTCGCCGGTGGTAGTGGTCCACCAATGATGGTGGAAGAGGGGAGGGAAGAAGAAAGAAGTAAGAAGTAAGAAGGAAGAAAGAAACAAGGAAGAATTAGGATTAGAGAAAGAAAAGAGGAATGAAAAAAAGGGGGTCTGGGCGGCGCGAGGATTAAATTGAATCCAGGTTGTGACGCATGCACGTCATCCACGCATACACGTGGAAGGCCCAAGAATGAGAGTGATACGTGAGCGTCAGTCACGCGTACGCGTGAGTACTTTTCGTGCTAGACGTACAATACTGGCAACATTCCATCACAACTCTCTGGTTTTTATACCAGAGGCAACATTCAGGGATGACGCGTGCCCGTCGGCCACACTCACGCGTGGGTAGCCAGAAAACAAAGTGACGTATAAGCGTCAATCATGCGCACGCGTGAGTACTTTTCCTGCTAGATGCATGAAACTGGCACAACTCCGGTGCAACTCTCTGGTTTTTGTACCAGGGATTGCAGCATTGACATACGACGCGTGCACGTCGGTCACGCACATGCGTGGAAGGATGAAATTGCAAGGTGATGCGTACGCGTCAGCGAGGCATATGCGTGGGGTGGGTTGTGCGCCTGGTACCCTATCCGCATAGTTCCAGCAAAACTCTCTGGTTTTTGTACCAAAGAGCGCCAGCATCAACTATGACGCGTGCGCGTCAGGGGACGCTTATGCGTGAGCTGGCTTATTTTTGTTGTTATTTTAAAATAATGCAAAACAAAGGTAAACATGCATATTTGAAAATTAACACAGACACCTATTGAAACAAAGATAGGCAAATAAATAAAATAAAACTATAAAAAAGGAAGATCATACCATGGTTAGTTGCCTCCCACCTAGCACTTTTCTTTAACGTCCTTAAGTTTGACGGTGTATAAGCTCAGTCCTCTTCCTTGGCCGGGTCCTTCAAGAGAAAGATCTCCAGCTCCTTGTTATTCTTCACTTTTGCACCATGATAAAGCTTTAAATGGTGGCCATTGACCTTGAAGAAGGTAGGGCTTGAGGGGTGACTTAAGTGGACAACTCCATACGGTTCAACCTTCTCCACCATGTAGGGTCCATCCTATCTTGACCTCAGTTTGCGGGGGCATTAATCTCAACCTCGAGTTATAGAGAAGGACTTGATCCCCAGCTCTAAATTCTCTTCTCTTGATGTTCTGATCATGTACCGCCTTCACCTTTTCTTTGTAGAGCCTTGAGTTTTCATAAGCTTCTAGCCGAATGCACTCCAATTCTTCTAGTTGCAGTTTCCTTTCGACCTCGGCTCCTCCCAATCCTGAGTTACATTCCTTCACAGCCCAATAAGCCTTCTGTTCCACCTCGACCAGAAGGTGACAAGCCTTTCCGTAGACTAGGCGGAACGGACTCATGCCAATCGGTGTCTTGTAAGCTGTCCGATAAGCCCATATCGCATCTCCAAGCCTAGAGCTCCAATCCCTTCTATGAGGTTTAACAATCTTCTCGAGTATGCGCTTGATCTCTCTATTAGACACCTCGGCTTGGTCATTTATTTGGGGATGGTAATCCGTTGTCACCTTGTGAATAATTCAATGTTTCTTCATCAAACCTGTCATTCTTTTATTACTAAAATGAGAACCTTGATCACTCACGATTGCTCGTGGTGATCCAAAGTGGCAAATAATATTATTCCTAACAAAAGAGACAACCACGTTAGCATCATCAGTACGGGTAGGAATTGCTTCCACCCATTTAGGATCATAATCAATAGCTAACAGAATATATAAAAAACCATTTGAGTTTGGAAAGGGACCCATGAAGTCAATACCCCAAACATAAAAAATTTTACAAAACAACATGAGTTGTTGGGGCATCAAATCCCTCTTGGATGTGTTTCCAAACCTCTGGCATTTGTAGCAAGAGTTACAAAAAAGATTAGCATCCTTAAAGAGTGCGGGCCACCAAAATCAACAGTCTAAGATTTTTCTTGTAGTTCTTTGAGGACCAAAGTGGCCACCACTCTCAGAAGAGTGGCATGCCTCTAAGATAGACTGGATTTCGGATTGCGGAACACACCTTCTAATTATTTGGTCAGTACCACATCTCCACAAATATGGGTCATTCTATATGTAGTACTTGGACTCGCTCTTGAGCTTGTCCTTTTGATGTTTAAAAAAATTTGGAGAAAAGGTGTGACTAACCAAATAATTAGCAATTGGGGCATACCAAGGAACTACCTCGGATATTGCCTGCAAGCTATCAAGTGGAAATGCATCATTGATAGGAGTGAAGTCACTTTTAATATGTTCTAGGCGACTCAAGTGGTCCACCACTAAATTTTGGGAACCACTCCTATCCTTGATCTCTAAATCAAACTCTTGCAATAGCAATATCCAACAGATTAACCGTGGTTTTGATTCTTTCTTAACTAGCAAGTATTTCAAAGCTGCATGGTCTGAATATACTACCACTTTGGTTCCAGGTAAATAAGCCCGGAATTTATCCAAGGCAAAAACAATTGCTAAAAGTTCCTAATGCATAATAGGCACTCAAAGTATGCAGTGAAACATAGTCAGTCCATTCCCAAGGCTCTAACAGGAACGAATTGCTTTGATACTATAATGTAACACCCTAACTTTTAGCACCTCATGATCGTACCAAAAGTGAGGCGTTACTAACCTAATTCCTTTTATTATCTATTTAATATTGAGCCTTTACGCATAAAACTATCGATAGTTTTACTAAAACTTATAACGTTTCCAACAAGAACAAACAACACATATTCACCTACTTAATATTAATAATACATTGTAGTATTACATACAAAAGCAATTACAGAACCTACTCCTCTGAATAAAACTCTAACTGACAAGATGAGGCAAAAAATAAATTCTAACAACTCAACTCGTAAACATATTCCTCTGTACTCCCGCAACTTCGCAATAAGCCTTCGCGCCTATAGCTAAAAAGGGTGGAGATAAGGGGTAAAAACTGGGGAGTTCTTAGTAGGGTTGGGGTTAGAAGTTAAGTTCATTATCCAAATTAAAAACTCTTATTTTCCATATAAAATTTCACGCAAAATTACATTTCATATATTTCACTGCTTACTAAGAAACCATTTTAACCAAAGCCTACCGCTGGTCCTTCCAATCACGGCCTTTGGCCCAAATCAAATCAGCTCGGTCTCTGGTCCAAATTAAATCAACTCAGCCTACGGCCCAATTCAACACGAATCACCATCAAAACTTAATCACAAAATAGAATCAATCATAGGCACAAACAATACAAGACAAACACAAATCAGAAGGCAATTACAGAACATAGAATCCAATCACAAGCACATACAATCATGAAAAGATAATCACAACAAGTATGTGCAAACAAGTATGATACATGTCTAGTCCTATACAGGTCATGAGCTCATGTGTCGGTTTGTTGCCCAATTCCCGACACTAGTCCTGAGATAAGCGTTTCGTACGCCGTTCTTATGTCAGCCAACGTCCCCTCCATGAGTGTTACGCATCGCCATCCTCATGGGAAAACCTTCTTTTTGGCCTCAAGTGAGCGTTACGCATCGCCGTACTCACTGAGCCGTCCATATAGTATCAACGTCCCCTCCATGAGCGTTATGCATCGCTGTCCTCATGGGGGAACTTTCCTTTTGATCTCCAGTGAGCGTTACGCATCGCCGTCCTCATTGACCCGTCCTTATAGTGTCAAGTGAACGTTACGTTTCGCCGTCCCCACTAGACACCTGGCACTAAGGCCCAAACAGCACTCAATTTCTTTTTAATCTTTGCTCTCTACACTACTGCGGTAGAGATCCCTTTAATTAATATCTTCTTATCTGCTCTACTGTGGCAGACGTTCATTAAAATCTTTTAGTCTCTGCTCCCTACTCTCATGTGGCAGACAGTCTTTTAAAGTCTTTTTATCTTTGGCCTCTTCTCTCTTGTGGCAGAGATCTGCTCTCCTATGGGAGATATTCGTTTAGTTAATACATTCTTTTCTTTCTCATTTTTCTCTTTTATTTTCTTACTTTTTTTCTTTTTCTCTTCTTTTCTTCAATCCTTTAATTCTTTATCATAACTCAACTTCACATTCTTCCCTCACCTTTTCCTAAGTATCTTTTGGAAAAGAATTATAAAGTACTTTAATTAAGTCTAATTAATTTCTAAATCATGAACCTTTTAATATCCTATTTTTAACCTCAATATTTTATAAAATTATATTCAAACCCTCAATTGTTTACATATTTATAAAAATAGCCTAAACTTTCATAAAATATCCATTTTACCCCTGAATTTTACTTATTACCCAAATTATCTGAAAAACGTATATAATTACAAAACTAACTTCAATTTTTATTAAATTACTATTTCATTCTCAAATATAAATATTAATTTCCTAATTATAAATTTATCGAAGAACTGAATCTCATTTGCAAAATTCTTCAAGTTTAGCTTGAGTTTTAAGTCCGTTTTTTAAGATTTACTATTACCGATTTTTCTCAATTTTTAATTTAATCTTTCAACTACCAAATCTCATCAAGTTCCTTAAAAATATCATATCACAACAGTCTCAAAATCATTAAAACAACCACAGCTGAGCTATTTCTTATAGCCAAACCAACAAATCACAAGCAACAATAATAATTCAGCATAAACTCATTTAAACTCAAACAATTATCAAACACCCATGTCTACTTGGGTTCGTGTGAATACGTGACTGGAAAGCGCGAACCGCCAGCTATGTTTATACATCTCTCAGACGGCTAATCGACGACTTCGATGGGGACTTCTTGAGACACCAGTTCAGCCAATTTCTGGGGAGATTAGGACCTCTGTGGTTGAGGCTAGAACCCAAAGAAGCAGCATTCTCTGATCCAAAAGATTCGACCTTGTCTGTGGCGTTTTGAGTAGGATTGCCAAGAGAATGAACTGCTAGAGCTTCACTCTCCGTCAGATTGAAATGACCACGGCCAATGGCGTTTGATCTGTAGGAGAGGAGATTGATGACCACGGCCAATGGCGTTGATCACATACAACCTGCCATAGAAGATGTCATTCACAAGCAAAGAGACAGTAATACCAGAGTTAATTCAGAAAGGCAAAGCAACTCCAATCCTTCACCATATCCATATTGCTGATTCCATTTAATATAAAAAGTAATTTATACAATATTAATCCATATCCAACAACCTTCTGATTCGCCTGACTAAGACTTGCAAGATAACCATAGCTTGCTTCAAAAAACAATCCTCATGGGATTGACCCTGACTCACTCAGGTATTACTTGGACGACCCAGTGCACTTGTTCGTATAATTGTACGGAGTGTGGGGATTCATGCACCAAGTTTTTGGCGCCGTTGTCGGGCATTGTTCGAGTTTGGACAAACTGACGGATTGTCTTACTCCTTAGATCAGGTAATTTTATTTTATTTGAGTCTTTTATTTTTATTCTTCTTTAATTTTTGAAAAAAAATAAAAAAATTTCAAAAATATTTTTTTCTTTGTTTAATCTTTGTTCTTTGTTTGAGTCTTACATGTTCCTATTTTTCAATTCCAAAAATTTTAAAACTTTACCAAAAACCTTTATCTTTTTTGTCACCTTCTTTTATTTGAGTCTTTGTTCTTGTTCTTGTTTGAGTCAATTTTCGAAACTTTGAGTCTTTCTTTCAAGAAAAAAAAAATTTCAAAAATATTTTCTTTAGTTAAATCTTGTGTCAGATCTTTAAGTTTGGTATCTTCTTTGTGTTTTTCTTTTAATTTTCGAAAATTTGTGTTTGATTTTCTAAAAATTTTTAATTTGGTGTCCTTTATGTGTTCTTGTGTTCTTTAAATTTCTTGAGTCTTGTCCTATGTGTTCTTGTGTTTCCTTGTGTTTTGATCTTAAAATTTTTAAGTTTGGTATTTTTTTGTGTTTTTCCTTCAAATTTTCGAAAATAAGGTGCATTAGATCTAAAAATTTTAAGTCTTGTGTCTTTTACTTGTTTTTCTCATTCCTCATTAAATTCAAAAATAAAAAAATATCTTTTCTATCTTAAAATTAACTTAATTTTCAAAATTTTCATTAAAAATTCAGATTTTAATTTTAAAATTTTTATCTTATCTTTTACAAATTTCAAATTTAAGAATTCAAATTTCAATTTTCAAAATAAAAACTTTTTCAAAATCTTATCTTTTTCAAAACTTTTCAAAATCTTATCTTATCTTTTCTAATCTTAAATTTTAAAATCAAATCTTTTTCAAATCTTTTTAATTTCTCATCTCATCTTTTCTTATCTCAATTTTTAAAATTAAATCTTTTTCAAATCTTTTTTATTTCTTATTTTATCTTTTCTTAT
>NC_029788.2:25071654-25076879 GCF_000816755.2 Arachis ipaensis
TAATTAACTTTTCTATTTATGCTTCTTCTTCTATTCACTTCTATTCATTCGAATTCTACTCCTCTCCTATCTTCCATCTTCACTCTTCTATCTTCTTCTTTCTTTCTTCACATCTCACAAGGAGTCCTTTGTTTTTGAACATAGATCTCCCATTTGGCTTCTATTTTTTCGTCTTTCTTAGTTTCTTGTTTATGACCAGGAACAGGAATAAAAAACCTCTCTTTAATCCTAATCCTGAACCTGAAAAGACTTTAAGGAGAAGCTTACAATAAGCTAGAACAAAACACTTCGGAAGAAAACCTTTCATAAAATTTTGAACAAGAAAAGGAAGACATGGCCGAACCTGGAGGAGAGGCAAGAAAGGTGCTTGGTGACTACAATCCTGATTTTTATGGAGGAAGTATCAATGTACCTCCTATTAGAGCAAGAAGCTTTGAGATCAACACCCACGACATATCTCATTAGTGTTGCAGAAGTTCCAGTTTCACAGAAACCCACAGGAAGACCCCAGTAGGTTCATCACTGACTTCTTGCAGTTCTGTGATACTGCAGAGACCAATGGAATAGACCCTGAATTCCACAGGCTAAAACTATTCCCATTTGCTCTGAAAGATCGAGCAAAAGATTGGTGGTATATGTTACCAAGAGGAAGTATGAACACCTGGGATCAGGTTGTTAACAAATTCCTAAAAAGATTCTCTCCCTGGCAGAGATTGGCTAAGTAAGCAACATATGTTCAGGCCCCAGTCAGAACAGAAGTTCTAGACAAGGAGGCTGTAGCCGCACCCCCTGAGGAGAGTTATAGCGCTCCTAGTGCTATGAGTGGTGGCCAACCTCAAGGAAACACTCACACCTACAACCCGTGGACATCTGAGCTAGTTAATACTTCTTCCACTGAGTTGTTTGAAGAGGTGCATCCCTGTGGGGCCTTCCTAGAAAGCCTGATGCTCTCTAGGAAGGAGACTTTAAAAGAAGGTGAGACAGTGGTCTTCAGCAAGGAGGCCGAACCTCAGGAGTATACTACTGAGGGACTTAAGACAATCAAGGACAAGGAGGATCCTGAGAATGCCAGTGAGAACGCCCTTGCAGAGGTGAAAGAACCTCAAGAGCTATCTCTCTTAGGCATGCAAACAAAACCAGAAGATGAGCAACTGGCTCATTTCCAAGCAACATTCAAGAAGCTACAAGTCAATATCTCTTTTACAAAGGTATTTGAAAAGAATGATCTAAGGGGAGACGAAATAAAGGTACTTACTGAGAAGTACAGTATCCTAAATCAGAATGAGCTGCCTAGGAAGATGCCAGATCCAAGAAACTTTCAGATCCTATGGACTACTAGAAAGATCATTTTTGACAAAGCCCTGTATGACCTTGGCTTAAGTTTAAATCTGATACCTTCGACTGAGGCAGGGGCCAAATTTGGAGAGACTGGGAAGGCATTGAACGCTAGTGAGGAAGCCCTCACTGGGCGTTCAACGCCCATAATGGCAGCAAGCCTCAGGGAGCACTGGCTGGGCATTCAACGCCCAAACAGACAGGAACTCTGGCACTGAACGCCAGTGAGGAACCCCTCAATGGGCGTTCAACGCCCAACCAGACAGGGAAGCTGGTGTTGAACGCAAGCCGAGATACTCCGGCTGGGTGTTCAACGCCCAAAAGGATAGAGGAACTGGCATTTAAAGCCAGTAAGGGTGCACAGCATGGGCGTTCAACGCCCAAAGAGCTAACAGACTTGGCGTTGAATGCCAGTAAAAGCACACCTTCTGAGTGTTCAATACCCACTCAAGAAACCCCTATCCCAGAACCAAAGGAAGCCAAGGCTCATATAAAGACCATAGTGGTTTCTTTACATGCACTTATGCAGTGCATGAGTTCTGATGAATACTCATCCTCTGATAAGGATGAAAACACTAGGAAAGAGCAAGTTGCTTGGTACTTAGGAGCTCTTATAAAGCTGAATGCCAAGTTATTTGGTATAAAGCTTCAAGAGGAAGAACCTCCATTGCTTTCCAAAGAACTCAATGCTTTGGTTCAGCTGAAGCTGAATGCCAAGCTATTTGGTACAAAGCCTTTGGAGGAAGAACTCTAGTGCTTTCCAAAGAACTCAAAGCTTTAGTTCAGCAGAAGCTACCTTAGAAGCTTCCAGATCCTGGGCGCTTCCTGATTCCTTGCACCATAGGCACCATGACCTTTGAAAAGGCTCTATGTGACCTAGGGTCAAGTATAAACCTCATGACACTCTCTGTAATGGAGAAGCAGAGAATCTAAGAGGCACAAGAAACAAGGATTACCTTGCATAAGGACTGGATGGTGTTCAAGGTTCTTGACCCTCTATTACCCCCTGACAAGGGAGGCACTTGCATGAAGGATTCAGCATCCAAGCCTCCTCCCTTGGATGAAACCGATTCAATCCCTCCTAAGACCAAACGTAAGTTTGGTGTTGGATGTACACTATCCACAAAGGAGGAAGGCCCCAAAAGGAAGATACATAGGGGTTGGAAAAACAAAAATATCCCTACTGAAGGCTTTTCACCATGGAAAATGGTAATGTTCACTTACCTCATCATGGTATTCACCATGGAAGAGGGAAATGGTACTAAGGGACACCAGCATATTACTGCAAGCCCAACCTTGCCTCATGCAGTGAACAAGATCCTATCTCTTGAGCGTCTTACGTTAATTCATGAGAGTACAGGAATGAAGCCCCCAGTAAGGAGTAAGGATTTATTTCTCTATGACTATCTTCCTCCTTGAAAGGAGTTGTCTGTCAAGCTAATGACATTAAAAAAAATACTTGTTGGGAGGCAACTCAACCTTAATTAATTATTCTTATTTTTCTAATTTATTTTTCTTTTAAGTTATTTTTTTAGGTTCATGATCATGTGCAGCAGTCAGAACAGAGACAAAAAATGTTCAGCAGTGAATACAGAACACTCTGGATGGAGTGTTGCTAGAGTTGAACGCCAGCCATGGTGTAGTAGATATGGAGGGCAGGGAATTCAACTGCCCTAGCCTCTCAGGACCAGTAGGTCCTACAGAATCCCCACCTACACCACCCTCTTCTACTCTATTCTTCCCCATTGTTCATATTTGCTCGAGGACGAGCAAAACTCTTAAGTTTGGTATTGCAAAAAGCTTTGATTTTTGACTCCAACCACTCCTAAAGGGCTATGAAGGAAGAACAACAAAGGCAAAGGAGTGACATTCAAGAGATCTAGCACCATATTGGATCCTCAAGAAGGAGTTCTAGCCGCCACCATTAAAGGTGGATTCATTCTCTTTATCTCCTTTTCCTATTATTTTTTCTATTTTCTGTTATGTTGTATTGTCTATTCTCTTGTTCTTGTTCCATGATCATTTGCATTTATGCCTTAAAGTTGTAAAATGTTCCATATATCTCTCACCTTACTTAAAAGAAAATTTTAATTCAGAAGAATTGAGAGATACATGAATCTCAAATTTATAATAAGAATAGTTTAATTATCTTGATGTGGTGTCATTGCTTTTATTTTCTGAATGTATGAATAAACAGTACATATTTGAAGTTGAAATTTTAGAATGTTGGCTCTTGAAAGAATAACGAAAAAGGAAAGGTATTATTGGTAATCTGAAAAATCTAGAAAAATTTATTCTTGAAGCAAGAAAAACCAGCAAACAGAAAAAGAAAAAGCATGTGCAAAAGAAAAAAATATATGCATGTGAAAAAAAAAATAAAGCAGAAAAAGCCAATAGCTCTTTAAACCAAAAGGCAAGAGCAAAAAGCCAGTAACCCTTTAAACCAAAAGGCAAGGGTAAAAGGATCCAAGACTTTGAGCATCAGTGGTTAGGAGGGCCTAAAGGAATAAAATCCTGCCCTAAGTGGATCAACCAAGCTATCCCTCACCATGTGCTTGTGGCGTGAAGGTGTCAAGTGAAAAGCTTGAGAATGAGCGGTTAACGTCGTAATCCAAACCAAAAAGACTGTGCTTAAGAACTCTGGGTACCTCTATCTGGGGAATCTAGCAAAGCTGAATCAAAATCCGAAAGGGTTCACCCAGTTAAAGTGTCTGTGGCATTTATGTATCCAGTGGTAATATTGGAAAACAAAGTGCTTAGGGTCACGGTCAAGATTCTGAAAGCTGTGTTCAAGAATAAAAAAGAACTGCACTAGGAGAGTCAATAATATTATCTGGATTCTAAGTTCCAAAAGAGACCAACAGTTCTAAGTTTCAATGGATAGTGAGATGCCAAAACTTTTCAGAAGCAAAAAGCTACTAAGTCCTGCTCATCTAATAGAAACTGAGCTTCATTGAAAACTTTGAAATTTATTGTATCTTACTCTTCTTTTTATCCTAATGTGTTTTTAGTTGCTTGGGTACAAGCAACTGTTTAAGTTTGGTGTTGTGATGAGCGGATATTTTATACGCTTTTTGACATTATTTTCATATAATTTTTAGTATATTTTGTTTAGTTTTTATTAAGTTTTTATAGGTTTAAGTATTAAATTCACATTTTTGGATTCTACTATGAGTTTTTGTGATTTTTTGCAATTTTAGGAATTTTCTGGCTGAAATTGAGGAGCTGGAGCAAAAGTCTGATTTAGAGACAGAAAGCACTATGCAGATGCTGTCCAGATCTGACCTCCTTGCACTCAAAAGAACTTTTATAGAGCTACAAAAGTCCAAATGGAGCGTTCTCAATGGCTATAGAAAGCTGACTTCTAGATATTTCCAGCAATGTATAACAGTCTATACTTTGCTTCAGATTAGAAGGCCCAAAACTGGCATCCAACGCCAGCCTTCTGCCCCCTTTCAGGCGTCCAGCGACCAAAGCGCAGAGACCAGCGTCCAAACACCCAGAGAGGACCCCCTATGTTTATACATTTCTCAGATGGCTAATCCACGACTTCGTTGGGGACTTCTCGAGACACCAGTTTAACCGATTTCTGGGGAGATTAGGGTCTCTGTGGTAGAGGCTAGAATCCAAAGAAGCAGCATTCTCTTATCCGAAAGATAATACCTTGTCTGTGGCGTTTTCAGTAGGATCGCCAAGAGAATGAACTGCTAGAGCTTCACCCTCGTTCAGATTGGATGACCGCGGCCATACGGAGTTTGATCTAAATCAGAGGAGATTGATGACCACGGCCAATGGTGTTGATCACATATAGCCTGCCATAGAAGAAATCATTCACAAGCAAAGAAGACAGTAATACCAGAGTTAATTTAGAAAGACAAAGCAACTCCAAT
>NC_029788.2:25076885-25092125 GCF_000816755.2 Arachis ipaensis
TACAGAGCATTCCAGAAATGTGTAATAGTCCATGCTTTGCTTCAGATTAGAAGGCCCAAAACTGGCATCCAACGCCAGCCTTCTGCCCCCTTTCAGGCGTCCAGCGACCAAAGCGCAGAGACCAGCGTCCAAACACCCAGAGAGGACCCCCTATGTTTATACATTTCTCAGATGGCTAATCCACGACTTCGTTGGGGACTTCTCGAGACACCAGTTTAACCGATTTCTGGGGAGATTAGGGTCTCTGTGGTAGAGGCTAGAATCCAAAGAAGCAGCATTCTCTTATCCGAAAGATAATACCTTGTCTGTGGCGTTTTGAGTAGGATCGCCAAGAGAATGAACTGCTAGAGCTTCACACTCCGTCAGATTGAATGACCACGGCCAATGGCGTTGATCACATACAGCCTGCCATAGAAGTCATTCACAAGCAAAGAGACAGTAACACTAGAGTTAATTCAGAAAGGCAAAGCAACTCCAATCCTTCACCATATCCCTATTACTGATTCCATTTAATATAAAAAGTAATTTATACAATATTAATCCATATCCAACAACCTTTTAATTTGCCTAACTAAGACCTGCAAGATAACTATAGCTTGCTTCAAACCACAATCCTTGTGGGATCGACCCTGACTCTCTCAGGTATTACTTGGACGACCCAGTGCATTTGCTGGTACAGCTGTACGGAGTGTGGGGATTCGTGCACCAATAGCCAAGAGGCATGATAATGTGTATGGTCTCACCCTAGATTATTTAAAAAATCAAAATGTAAAATGTTTCTTTTCTTTTGATTCTGAAAAATGAATTTGGCATAAAACATTGGAATCTGCTAGCATGTTTTAAATTTCAAAATTAATAAAAAAATTAGTTAGAGGTCTTCCTAATATCAATTTTGACAAAGACATTATTTGTGATGCGTGTCAAATGGGTAAACAAACAAAGTCTTCTTTTAAAACTAAAGTAGATGTCTCAACTAGACACTTTTGCATATTGATCTTTTTGGTCATACTAGAACTCAAAGTGTGTGAAAAATCCTAAAGCTTAGTTATTTTGGATGACTACACAAGGTATGATTAGGTTTTTTTTATTGTTCATAACAATGATGCTTTTTTGTTTTTGAAAATTTCTGTAAAAAGGTTCAAAATGAAAAAGATTGTAAAATTGTCTCTGTTAGAAGTGACCATGAAAAAGAATTTGAAAACTATCTTTTTAAAACTTTTGTGATCAAAATAGAATTTCACATAACTTCTCTTGTCCAAGAACTCCTCAACAAAATGGAGTTGTATGGAAAAAAGAATTAGGAGTCTCCAATAGATGGCTAGAGTCATGCTATGGTGAGAATGAAATTCCCCAAATTTTTATATACAGAAAATGTTAACCCTGCTTGCTACATTTTGAACTGAATCATCATTAGAAAATTCTTGAAAATGATATCTTATGAGCTATGGAAAGGAAATCCTCCTACTTTGCACTATTTTCATGTTTTTGGAACAAATTTTTTTGTGTTAAATATCAATAAAAATTTGAGAAAATTTGATTCAAAATCATATGAGGACATTTTTTTTGTTTACTCCACCTCTAGCAAAGCCTATAGAATTTATATCAAAACTACTAAAATTGTAGATGAGACTATGCATGTTACTTTTTCTGATACTAATGTTTTTTCTAGTGTTTCTAAAGTTGATTGTGCAGATATTCCAAGCAATGAAGCTATATAAGTCACTACCAATCCAGAATAAATTTCTGTTCCAAATGCTACTTAGGAGCATTTTGCAGGAGACAATTCTATTTTGTCTCCTGCTACTCATGCCAAAACCAGTACAACAGAAAGTAATAATGAAGCCACTAATTCTAAAACAACAAACACTCAAATTAAACTTAGAGAACGGAGATCTCATCTGAACTATCTTCATAAATTCATCATTAGAGATCCATCAATAAAAAAAATTACAAGATCAGCATTAAAAAAAATCTGAATTCAAGCAACGTGGCATTTATGTCAACTGTTGAACCTAAAAATATTGAAGAGGCCATTGATGATCCGTTTTGGGTGAAATAAATGGAAGAAGAGCTCTAGCAATTTAAGGAAAACCAAGTATGAACTCTAGTTCCCAGACCAATTGGAAAGAAAGTGACTGGAACTAGATAGATTTTCAGAAACAAGTTAGGAGAAAATAGAACAATAGCTAGAAACAAAGCTCGACTTGTGGCCCAAGAATTTGACCAAGAAGAAGGAATCGATTTAGATGAATCGTTTACTCTAGTGGCCATAATGGAAGCCATTGGACTGCTACTTGCTTATGTTGCACATCTCAAATTCAAATTGTTTCAAATAGATGTAAAATATGTATTTTTAAATAGAATTTTAGAAAGAGATATCTATGTTGAACAACCCACTAGTTTTAAAAAAAATCTCTAATCATGTTTCAAACTAGTTAAGGATCTTTATATAATGAGACAAGTTCCTAGAACTTGGTATGAGAGACTTAGTTACTTTTTGCTTAAAGATTATTTTCAAAGGGGTACAATAGACACTACTCTATTTATAAAGAATTTCAATGACAATTTTATTTTAGTATAAGTATATGTTGATGATATTATTTTTGGATTTGTTGATGAATCTTTTTGTGCAGAATTTAGTAGCTTAATGACAAGTTAATTTGGTATGAGCGTCATGGGTGAGCCCACTTTCTTTTTTGGACTACAAATAAAACAAATGAAGGATCAAATTTTTGTACATCAAGAAAAATATGTCAAAGAGTTCGTAAATAAGTTTGGAATGGGGCTTGCTAAGTCAATAAACACTCCTATGCATTCTTCCACTAAGCTTGACAAAGATGAAAATGAAAATGATGTTGACGAGATAAGATACCGAAGAATGATAGGCTCACTAAAATATTTAACAGCTTTAAGACCTGACCTAATATTTATTGTGGGGCTGTATTCAAGATTTCAATCCCATCCTAAAGAGTCTCTGGTGCATGGAATTTAACTTCACACAACTGAACCAGCAAGTGCACTAGGTTGTCCAAGTAATACCTGAGGTGAGTCAGGGTCGATCCCATGAGGATTGTCGGCTTGGATCAAACAATGGTTATCTTGTAAATCTTAGTCAGGCGGATAGAGAAGTTGTGTAGTTGTTTAAATGCATAAAAGTAAAATAAAGATAACGTTACTCAATAGTTGTGAATCTAATGATAAGAAGATGGTTAAGGCTTCAGAGATGCTTTGTTCTTCTGGATCAATACTTTCTTACTGTCTACTCCATATGTGAATGATTTCTTCTATAGCAGGCTGTATGTGATCAACGCCGGTTGAGAGGCCACCAATCTTCCTCTAGGCTGAACACCAGGTTTAGTGCACGTCTAGTCTGAATGAGGGTGAAGCTCCTACAGTTCATCCCCTTGGTGATCCTACTCAAAATGCCACAGACAAGATCAAATCTTCCGGATTAGATAATGCTGCACCTTGATTCTAGCCTTTACCACAAAGACCCTAATCTCCCCATACCTCGGCCGAACAAATGTCTCGAGAAGTCCCCAACGAAGTCGTAGATTAGCTGTCTAAGAGATGTATCCTCAAGCTAGTGGATCAATAATATCCGATGAAAGACGGTAACTAAACCCATGTAGAATAGAGATAACTTGTGATGGTTCAACTCATTCATAAGGTTAAAGAAGGAAGATACATATTAGAAGAGAATCAAACACAAATTGAAATAAAACAGTAGTACTTTTATTAATCCATAAAACTCAGCAGAGCTCCTAACCTTAACCTAGGAAGTTTAGTGGCTCATACTGTACAATGAAACTCGAAAATATGAAATAGTGTTCTATGGTGGTTGAAGATCCAAAACAAGGGTGATCTACTCCTATATATACTAATCTAATAACTAAGGATTATAGAAATATGATAAGCTTAGGCTTGTAGTGTGAAAATCCACTTCCGGGGCCCACTTGGTGAGTGTTTGGGCTGAACTAAGGGTGTCTTCACGTGCTAGTAGGCTCCTTGGGTGTTGAACGCCTACTTAGGACATCTTATGGGGAGTTGGACGCCAGCTGCTGCCTTTTGGGCGTCCAACGCGAGAATGGGGGTAGATGGCTGGCATTGAACGCCAGTTTTGGGCCTTAATCTCCAAAGACAAGTATGGACTATTATATATTATTGGATAGCCCCAGATGTTAACTTTCCATAGCTGTTGAGAACGCTCCATTTGGATATTCGTAGCTCCAGAACTACTTGCTTGAGTGCACGGAGGTCAGATCCTCACAACATCTGCTACGCTTTCCTTGCCTCTAAATTAGACTTTGTCAAAAACTCTAAGATTTCAGCTAGAAAATACCTGAAATCACAATAAAACACAACTCATAGAAAAATCCAAAAATGTGAATTTTACACTAAAACCTATGAAAATATAATAAAACTTAAATAAAACATAACAAAAACTATATGAAAATGATGTCAAAAAGGGTATAAAATATCCGCTCATCACAACACCAAACTTAGGCTGTTGCTTGTCCCTAAGCAACTATAAACAAAGTAGGATAAAAAGAAGAGTAAGATATAATAAATCTCAGAGTTTTCATTGAAGCTCAGTTTCAATTAGATGAGCAGGACTTAGTAGCTTTTTGCTTCTGAATAGTTTTGGCATCTCACTATCCATTGAAGCTCAAAAATGTTGGCATCCTTGGGAACTTAGAATCTATATGATATTATTGACTATCCTAGTTTAGTTCTTTTTTATTCTTGAACATGGCTTTTAGAGTCTTGGTCGTGGCCCTAAGCACTTTGTTTTCCAGTATTACCACCGGATACATAAATGCCACAGACACTTAACTGGGTGAACCCTTTCGGATTGTGATTCAGCTTTGCTAGAATCCCCAGATAGAGGTGTCCAAAATTCTTAAGCACACTCTTTTTGCTTTGGATTACAACTTTAACTGCTCAGTCTCAAGCTTTTTACTTTACACCTTCACACCACAAGCATATAATTAGGGACACTGTTCCTTTGGAGTGCTTAGGCCAAGATTTTGTTTCTTTTAGGCCCTCCTAACCATTGATGCTCAAAACCTTGGATCCATGCTCTTGCCTTTTGGTTTAAAGAGCTACTAGCTTTTTGCTCTTGCCTTTTGGTTTAAAGAACTATTGGCTTTTTCTATTATAAATTTTTTTTCGCATGCATTTGTTTTTATTTTTATTGCATCTTGCTTTTTGCTGCTTTTTCTTGCTTCAAGAATCAATTTCTTTTGATTTTTCAGATTACCAATAATACTTCTCTTTTTTATTATTCTTTCAAGAGCCAACATTCTTAAACTCCAATTTCAAACATGCACTGTTCATTCATACATTCAGAAAACAAAAGGAATGCCACCACATCAAAATAATTTACTATTCTTATTATATAACTCGAAGATTCATGCATCTTAATTTTTATTTTTCAAATAAGATTTTTTTTTAAGTAAGATGAGAGATATATGGAACATTTTATAACTTTAAGACATAGATAGAAATGATCATGCAGTAAGAACACGAGAACAGACAATAAAACATGATGGAAAATAGAAAAATGACATAAAAGCAAGGGGTGATAGAATGGGACCACCTTAGTGATGGCGGCTACCACTTCCTCTAGAGAATCCAATAGAGCGCTTGATGTCTTCAATGTCACGTCTTTGTCTCTGTTGTTCTTCACTCATAGCTCTTTGATCTTCTCTAATTTTAATGAGGATGGTGGAATGCTCTTGATGCTCCATCCTCAGCTGATTCATGTTAGAGCTTAATTCTCCCATAGAAGTATGCCATTGATCTCAATAGCTTTGAGGAGGAAAATACATCTCTTGAGGTATCTCAGGGATCTTATGTTGAGACGACTCCACATGCTCATGGTGTGGTTCATGAGCCGGCTCTCTAGTATGCTCCATCCTTCTTTTAGTGATGGGCTTGTCTTCCTTAATTGGAATGTCACCTTCTATGACAATCCCAACTGAATTGCATAGGTGACAGATAAGATGAGGGAAAGCTAACCTTGCTTGGGTGGAGGGATTGTCCACCACTTTGTACAACTCTTGAGGTATCACCTCATGTACTTTTACCTCATTTTCGAGCATGATGCAATGGATCATGATGGCTCGGTCTATGATCACCTCGGACCGGTTGCTAGTAAGGATGATAGAGCGTTAGATAAATTCCAACCATCCTCTAGCTATGGGCTTGAGGTCAAGCCTTTTTAGTTGGATAGGCTTGCCTTGGGAATCCCTTTTCTACTGTGCTTCTTCCACACAGATGTTTAAGAGCACTTGATCCAGCCTTTGACCAAAATTGACTCTTCTAGTGTAAGGATGTGGGTCTCCTTGCATCAAAGGCAAGTTGAACGCCAACCTCACACTTTTCGGACTAAAGTCTAGGACTCTCCCTCAGACCATGGTGCTCCAATTTTTAGGATGAGGGTTCACACTAATGTCATGGTTTTTCGTGTCCTATACATTAGCATAGAATTCTTGCACCATTGAGATCCCAATCTCTTGGATGTGATTTGTTAGGACTTCCCAAACTCTTCTCCGAATTTCATGTCGGATCTCTGGATACTCATTCTTCTTAAGCCTAAAAGGGACCTCAGATATCACCCTTTTTTTGCCACTACTTCATAGAAGTGATCTTGGTGGGCTTTGGTGATGAATCTCTCCATCTCCCAAGATTCGGAGGTGGTGGCTACGGCCTTTCCTTTCCTCTTTCTTTAGGGTTCTCCGACCTTGGGTGCCATAAGTAGGAATGGAAAGAAAAAGCAAGGCTTTTCCAACACCAAACTTAAAATCTTTGCTCATCCTCAAGCAAAAATAAACAAAAGAAAAGAATGGAGTAGAAGAAGAAGAAAATAGATGGAGATGAAGGGAAAAGAGTAATTCAGCCAAGTGAGGGCTAAAGGTGTATGAGTAGTGTGTGGGATTAGTGGTATGATTGGGGGTATTTATAGGGAGATTGTGGTTAGGGATTCGAAAGAATGAGGGGGAATATGGGTGGGAAAGTTTGAATTTTAGTGGGTGAGGGGTTGGTGAGAGTTATGATAGTTTTGGGGAAGAGGCATGGATGTGATTGGTTGAGGGGTTTATAGGGAAGAGTGTGTGGAAAAGTGTGAAAAGAAGAGAGAGAAGAATGTGGGGTAGGTGAAGATGTTGTGGGACCCACTGGTCTTGAAAGGCTAGGGAATTCAAATTCCCTTATCCCCTTATGGGCGTTGAACGCCCAGCTCATGCTCCATAGATGGCGTTCAACGCTAGCCCCCTATTCCATTTAGGGCGTTCAGGAGTGACCTCCTTCCTGGCATTCAACGGCAGGTCTTCTGCTTCTTTTAGGCATTGAACGCCCAGTCTCTACTCCATGGCTGGCGTTCAACGTCAAATTTTTGGTCTTCTTAGGTGTTGAATGCCCATCAGGGACACTTTGTGTGGTGCTCAACGCCAGTTTAGCTGTTTCTAGTGGGCGTTGAATGCCCACTCTGCCTTCCTTATCTGGTGTTCAATGCCAGCAAGATACTTATTCCAGAGTGTTCTGTTTCTATTTCTGAACCTTTCTGTCTCTGTTCTGACTAATGCATGTGATCATGAACCTAAAGAAACAACTAAAAAAAATAAACTTAAGGAATTTGTCATGTAAAATAAACTTTAAAAGAAATAGAAATCACTAAATATGGTTGGGTTGCCTCCCAATAAGCGCTCCTTTAATGTCAATAGCTTGACAATTAGCTCCTTACAGAGATTGATATGGGCTCAGAATTTCGTCCCTTATAGTGAACTTTCTTCCTGTCTTTTCATGGATGAGCTCCACATGCTCCAGAGACAAGATGCTACTCACTGTATATGGTATGACTGGTTTCTTTGTGAAGACAACTCTCATGCCAGGTGAGAGGCCTTCAGTGGGGATCTTTTTGTCCCTCCAGCCTTTAAGTACTTTCTTCTTAGTACCTTTGTTCTCAGTGCTTGTTGATGGCTACCCAATACCAAACTTAGAATTGGTACCTGGGGGCTTAGTAAAGCTCTGCACTGAAAGAGATGGTTGGAACACTAAGTGTGCACAGTTATCTCTCTTTTTTCAGAGGGAGAGTTGGGGTGAGGCATCTTGAACAAGATGTTCTTCTCCCCTAGTTGTAAAATTAGTTCTCCCTTTGCTACTTCAATGATAGCATTGGCAGTGGCTAGGAAAGATCTTCCAAGGATGATGGACTCATCCTCATCTTTCCCAGTATCTAAGATTATGAAGTTTGCAGGGATGTAAAGGTCTTCAACCTTCACCAAGACATCCTCTACTAGGCCATATGCTCTTTTCATTAACTTGTCTGTCATCTCTAATGAGATATTTGTAGCTTGTACCTCAAAGATTCCCAACTTCTCCATCACAGAGAGTGGCATGAGGTTTATACTTGACCCTAGGTCACACAGAGCCTTCTCAAAGGTCATGGTGTCTATGGTGTAAGGAATTAGGAAGCATCCGGGATTCGGAAGCTTTTGAGGCAGCTTCTGCTGAACCCAAGCATTGAGTTCTTTGGTAAGCACTGGAGGTTCTTCCTCCAATGTCCTTACTCCAAATAACTTGGCCTTTAGCTTCATCAGAGCTCCTAGGTACCGAGCAACTTGCTCTTCCCTAGTTTCCTCATCCTCATCAGAGGATGAGTATTCATCAGAAGTCATGCATTGCAAGAGTGCATACAAGGGGACCTCTATGGTCTCTATATGAGCCTTGGCTTCCTGTAATTCTTGGATAGGGACTTCATCAGTGGGTATTGAATACTTTGCAAGAACACCCTTACTGGCGTTCAACTCCATCTCATGGCTTTTTGAGCATTGAACGCTCAGTGGGGACATCTTCACTAGCGTTCAACGCCATCTTCTCTGCCAATTTGGGCGTTGAACACCCAGTAAGATTCTCCTTACTGGCGTTCCAAGCCAGCTCTTGTGCCAGTTTGGGCGCTGAACACCCAGTAAGGTCTTCCTTACTGGCGTTCAATGCCATTAAAGGTGCAGCATTGGGCATTGAACACCTAGTAAAGACTTCCTTACTGGCATTCAACGCCAAGAATTGAATATCATTGGGCGTTGAACGCCCATTATGGATCTCATCATTGGCATTCAACGCCAGATTACTCTCTTCAGATTCGGCCTCAGCTTCAGTAGTGATGGCCTTGCACTCTTCTCTTGGGTTTACTTCAGTGTTACTAGGAAGAGTGTTAGGAAGAGTCTCAGGGATTCTCTTGCTCAGTTGAGCAACTTGTACCTCTAAATTTCTGATGGAGGATCTTGTTTCAGTTATAAAACTATGAGTGGTCTTAGAGAGATTGGAGACTATAGTGACTAAGTCAAAAAGGCTCTGCCTAGGAGTCTCCATATGTTCCTAAGAAGATGGGAATGGTGGCCTGTTGTTGAACATATTCTGGGTTCTTCCACCTTGATTATTATGGAAGCCTTGCTGAGGCTTCTGTTGATCCTTCCATGAAAGGTTAGGATGATTCCTCCATGATGAATTATAGGTGTTTCCATAGCATTCTCCCATGTAATTTACCTCCTCCATCATGGGTTGGTTAGGATCATAAGCTTCTACTTCAGAGGAAGTTTCTTGGGTGCTGCCAGCTACAGCTTGCATTCCACTCAAATGCTGAGAGATTATATTGACCTGTTGGGTCAAGATCTTGTTCTGAGCCAATATGGCATTCAGAGTGTCTACTTCAAGAACTCCTTTCTTCTGAGCTGTCCCATTGTTCATAGGGTTTCTCTCAGAGGTGTACATGAATTGGTTGTTTGCAACAGTCTTAATGAGTTCTTTTGCCTCTTCAGGCATTTTCTTCAAGTGGAGTGATCCACCTGCAGAGCTGTCCAATGATATTTTGGACATCTAGGACAAACCATCATAGAATATACCTAGGATAGACCATTCTGAGAGCATGACAGGAGGACATCTCCTGATCAGTTGCTTGTATCTTTCCCAGGCTTCATAGAGGGATTCACCTTCTTTTTGTCCTAAGATAAGATAGAAAACTTGAATAAAGATTTGATTTTAAAATTTGAAACTTGAATTTTGGATTCAAATTTTAAAATTTGAAATTTGAAAATTGAAATTGAATTAAGATAAGATAAGGATTTGAAAAGTGAAATTTAAAATTTGAATTTAAAACAAGATAAGATAAAGATTTGAAAAATATTTTATTTTTAAATTTTAAAAAAAAGCAAGATAAGATAAGATAGAATCACAATTAAAAGAAAATATTTGAAAAGATTTGAAAAAGATAAGATTTTGAAATTTGATTTTTAAAACTAAGATAAGATAAGATAATGATTTTGAAATTAAAATTAGAATCTTTTTTGAAATTTTCAAAAATATTGATTAAAAATAGAAAAGATATTTTTTTTAATAAATGAAGAAAGAAAAAAACAACTAAATGACACCAAACTTAAAATTTTTAGATCTAGAGACACTAACTTTCGAAAATTTTAAAGAAAAACACCTAAGACACCAAACTTAAAATTTTTAAAGATCAAAACAAAAAGAAAAACAAGAACAACTTGAAGACCAAGAAGAATACCAAGAACAAACTTGAAAAATTCAAAGCAATTAAAGAACATACAATGGACACCAAACTTAAGATTTGACACTAGACTCAAACAAAAGACACTATTTTTGAAAATTTTTGGAAAAAGACTCAAGAAAGTTCGAACTCTAACAAGAACAAGAACAAAAGACTCAAACAAAAGATAAAGATTAATAAAGAAAAGAAAAGATTTTTGAAAAATTTTTTGATTTTTTTTTCATTTCAAAAAAGAAAATAAAAGACTCAAACAAAATTAAAAATAATACTTAATCTAAGCAACAAAATAATCCATTAGTTTGTTCAAACTCGAACAATCCCCAGCAACGGCGCTAAAAACTTGGTGCGCGGAATTTAACTTCGCACAACTAAACCAGCAAGTGCATTGGGTCATCCAAGTAATACCTGAGGTGAGTCAGGGTCGATCCCACGAGGATTGTCGGCTTGGATCAAACAATGGTTATCTTGTAAATCTTAGTCAGGCGGATAGAAAAGTTGTGTAGTTGTTTAAACGCATAAAAGTAAAATAAAGATAACTTTACTCAGCGATTGTAAATCTCATGATAAGAAGATAGTTAAGGCTTCGGAGATGCTTTGTTCTTCTAGATTAATACTTTCTTACTATCTACTCCATCTGTGAATGATTTCTTCTATAGTAGGCTGTATGTGATCACCGCCGGTTGCCAATCTTCCTCTAGTCTGAACACCAGGTTTAGTGTGCATCCAGTTTGAATGAGGGTGAAGCTCTTGCAGTTCAACCCCTTGGTGATCCTACTCAAAATGCCACAGACAAGGTCGAATCTTCCGGATCAGAGAATGCTGCGCCTTGATTCTAGCCTTTACCACAAAGACCCTAATCGTCTCATACCTCGGCTGAACTGATGTCTCGAAAAGTCCCCAACGAAGTCGTGGATTAGTCGTCTAAGAGATGTATCCTCAAGCTAGTGATTCAGTAATATCCGATGAAAGACACTCACTGAACCCATGTAGAATAGAGATAACTTGGGACGATTCAACTCATTCATAAGGTTGAAGAACGAAGATACATCTTAGGAGAGAATCAAACACGAATTGAAATAGAACAGTAGTACTTTTATTAATCTATAAAACTCAGCAGAGCACCTAACCTTAACCTAGGAGGTTTAGTGGCTCATACTGTACAATGAAACTCGAAAATATGAAATAGTGTTCTATGGTGGTCGAAGATCCAAAACAAGGGTGATCTTCTCCTATATATACTAATATAATAACTAAGGATTATAGAAATATGATAGGCTTAGGCTTGTAGTGCAAAAATCTACTTCCGGAGCCCACTTGGTGAGTGTTTGGGCTGAGCTAAGGGTGTCTCCACGTGCTAGTAGGTTCCTTGGGCGTTGAACGCCTGCTTGGGACACCTTTTTGGGTGTTGGACGCCAGCTACTCCCTTTTGAGTGTCCAATGCCAGAAAGGGGGTAGATGCCTGGCGTTGAACGCCAGTTTTGGGCCTTCATCTCCAAAGACAAGTATGGACTATTATATATTACTTGATAGCCCTGGATGTTAACTTTTCATAGCCGTTGAGAACGCTCCATTTGGATATTCGTAGCTCCAGAACTGCTTGCTTGAGTGCACGAAGGTCAGATCCTGACAGCATTTGCTACGCTTTCTTTGCCTCTGAATCAGATTTTGTCAAAAACTCTCAGATTTCAGCCAGAAAATACCTGAAATTACCACAAATAAAACACAATAACTCATAGTAGAATACAAAACTGTGAATTTTACATAAAACCTATGAAAATATAATAAAATTTAAATAAAACATAACAAAAACTATATGAAAATGATGTCAAAAAGCGTATAAAATATCCGCTCATCAGTCTCACTTAAGTGCGGTGAAGAGAATCATTCGATACATCCTTGGAACCATAAATTATAGGTTATGGTATCTGAATCTGACTCAATTAATTTAATTGGATATTCAGATGCTAATTTTGCAGGTGATAGAATAGATAGAAGAAGCACTAATGCTATTTGCTGCACCATTGGAAATGTGTTGAATGTTTGGACTAGCAAGAAACAAGGGAAAGTGGTGCTGTTCACTGCAGAAGCTGAGTATATCATTGTCTCTCTTTGCTGTTGTCAACTTTTTTACTATAAGTTGAATGTATCTAATATTCTTTTGATGTGTGATAACATGAGTGACATTTACATTTCTAAAAACTCAGTTTTGCACTCTAAAACAGAACACATTGAAGTTAATATCACTCTATTAGAGAACTTGTCCATAATAGAAGTATTGATATTCAATTTGTTAAGTTTGAGGATTAGCTAGCTGATATTTTTACCAAACTATTAGTTGAAGAGAGGTTTTTCAAGCTTAGAACTTCTCTAGGTTCTTCTGATTTAATTTGATTTTTTGGTCTAACATCACTTTTCTAGTTTTGTCTTACAGGTAGACAGGTGGTTTTTTTTGCAAATGATGGTACTGGCTTATCATCCTCTAAAAAAAGATTAGGCTTATGGTCTAGATAATCTGTACAATGTTTTGTTGATTGTTGGATCTGCAAAATTTATTTTGGAGTTTAATTTTGTTCTGAATATATTATGATTTAAATTTTCCCTCTCAAAATATCTCCTTTTATGTCTCATATCATCATATCTCATTAAACTTATTTTGTCTCCTGCAAATCATATCTTTTCATTTTCATATCATATAAATTTACTTCTTCCATATCATATTTTTCTTCTTTTCAATATAAAACTATTTTCTCTCCAATATGTTTGCATTTAAATTTTTCACACACTCTAATTTTTATATACCCTCTTTTTCTTTTCTTATATAATGGCAACCAAGAGAAAACTCTTTCTCTCAAACTCTCCGCATCACTCTCACAACAACACTTCATCCTCTCCTTCTCGACATATAAAAACCCTAGTTCCTCTCCTCTTGTCCATGGCTCACACCAAACGTTCTCTATGTCTTGATGAGGGCTAAATGTCAGTTTAGAATTTTCACAAATTAAAATCTCAAATTCGTTATGAGTATAGTTCCAAACCAGCAAACAACCCAAATCAAAGTTTTATAAGATTGTCACAAATTAAAACAAATAACGGGAGCGTTAATTCTAAGTCGTTCTTCCTTGGACTTGCAATGAGGTGCACGTCATTAGTTATGAAATAGGGAATTTTCAAAAACAATTGCGGGAATTAAAGGAACTAGGAATTAAAAGAGTAAACAACTATTAAATTGCAAGAAACTAGAATCAAGAAACAAGTAAATAACTAACTAAGAAAGCATGAATAAGAAGAATGATTAAACTAATAATTATACTAAAAGACAATTAAATCAAGCTAGAAAAGATTGAGAAATTGAGCGAGTAAAGAAGTGAATATCAAATGTTAAAAGGGATTTTGGCTAGGGATTAAGAGTTAAGGTCTCTTATCCTTGTCATAAATCACAACTATGGCAATTCAGATGAGTTAGTTCCACTTCGTCAACCCTAAATATTGGAGAAAGTCAAGTAGGAATACTTGATCTCAATCCACAAATTCTAATCAACTTACCAATTTACTTTGGTAGAAGATTAGCGTTAGTGGAAACCAAGTCAACTATCAATCCAAATTATCAATCTATGTTGGACATTAATGACTCAAGGTTACATAGTTCCTCAATTCCCAAACCAAGAGATAAAAATCTACTGCATAATCAAAGTAAATATTTCATCACATACTTAGTGGACATGAAAAAAATACGGTAAATTATAAAAATTATTGAAAACAATAACTAAACAATGCAAGTTATCAATGCTAATAACTCAAATAACCATATAGTAAACTCAAAACATCAAATTCATTAATGGAAAATCAAGAATTCACAAGTTCATGAGCTAACAAAATAACTTCAACTACAAAGAAATCTAAGTAAAGTGTAGTGCAAAAGACAAGAAAATTAAGAGCAACTTACAATTAAAAGAAGTTAGAATCCAAAACTAAGGTATAAATTGAGTAAAACCTAGGAAAACCTAGACAAAAGTTGGAGTTTTTCTCTCTAGAAAAACTATGAACAAAAACCTCTACCAAAAATGTCAAATGTGATTATTAGAGAGTATCCTGCTCCCCCTCCATGCTCCACTAGTCTAGGCTTTATATTTGACTAGATTAGGCCCAAATTGGGCTCCAAATCGTAAGTCATGTGCTGCCAGTGATGCGTACGCAAAACTTTAGATTGATGCGTACGTACGACTTGGAGAACTTCCAATCTTCAATTCTTCATGAATCCTCCACTTTTGCATGCTTTTCCTTCATCCTTTCAAGCCATTCTTGCCTCCCAAATCTTTAATCACTTAAACAAACACGTCAAGACATCGAATGATAGACAAATGAATTAAATTTGGCAATTTCAAGCATAAAAAAGCATGTTTTCAAGAATTAGGCTCAATTAAGAGAAGATTCACAAAAGCATGCGATTTCAATGAATAAGTACAAGTTAAATTAATAAATATAACATCTCGAATTTTTAAAAATTAAATAATTAATTATTTAAAAAAAATTATTTTTAACAAAAATAATTAAATAAAATTTTATAATTATTGAAATTTAATTTAATTATGACTTATTTTATTAGTTTGAATTATGTATTAGAAACTATTTTAATAGACAAAGTTTAAATTGATTTTTATAAATATTATTAT
>NC_029788.2:25092703-25094358 GCF_000816755.2 Arachis ipaensis
GAACGTAGTATATATATATATATATATGAATGACACATCATTATCATTACTTAGATAAGCATTAAAACTTTTTTTATGCTCAGTTAAAACCACCGAAGCCAAGAACCAAGAGAAAGAGAGAACGTGAAACCATGGATACTTCCATGGAACCGTAATCCTCACCAAAACTTTCGGCTTTGATTATTTAAAATTCGTAACTTCAATAAAAAATTTAATTTAATAAAAGTATTTATATCTTCATTTTTTATGTGTTGGTGTTATTTTTATTTGGTAGAAATTAATAGTAACATAGCACCCCTTTTCTTTAAATTTGGTCAATTGAAATTCTAGGAGGCACATAAGATTTCTGACGTTTTCTTTTTTAGCAGTTTGGTTAAAAAGCTTTTCCGGAGTTTCGAATATTTTAATTTTATATGGAGATAGGGTTTGATAAATTTTAGAATAATTAAATGTGAATTTGATAATTGAATGTTGATTTGGTTGATAATTGTTTGAATTTAAATGAGTTTATGTTGAATTATTGTTGTTGCCTGTGATTTATTGGTTTGGCTATGAGGAACAGCTTAGTTGTGGGTATTTTAATGGCTTTGGGACTATTGTGATGTAGTATATTAAGGAAATTGATGAGATTTGGTGAGGTTTGATGGCCAAGATAAAAAAAGATTAAAAGTTACGAAGAATCGGTAACCACAAACTCAAAAACGGATTAAAATATAAGTAATATTTTAAAAGAAAATGGCTAATGTAACACCCTACCATACAGAGTCTTATGCTTAAGTCATAAGACAGAGATGACAAGGTATTACGACCTCTAAAACAAAAATTTAGTACGTATAGTAGTATGAATAATTGATTATAACTAGGAGCCTTTGTAGAAAAAGGGGTAAACAATTCATACCAACATAGCGGAGATTGACATTTCCTCCTATACAATGCCTCATACGGAGCCATTTTGATGCTCGCATGGTAACTATTATTGTATGCAAACTCTACTAATGGCATATACCGATCCCAACTCGCCGGTTGGTCCAAAACACAAGCTCTCAACATATCCTCTAGTGTTTAGATCGTCCTCTCGGATTGACCATCTGTTTGGGGATGGTACGCTGTACTCAAGCTTAATCGAGTTCCAAAAGTTTTCTGAAATGCACCCCAGAACCTCGAAGTGAAACGAGGATCTCTATCAGAGATTATAGTAGCAGGTACACCATGGAGTCTCACAATCTCCTTTATGTATAACCGAGCTAGCTCCTCAAGGGTGTAAGTCATCCGAACGGGTAAAAAGTGAGCTGACTTCGTCAGTCGGTCCACGATCACCCAGATAGCATCAAAACCAGTCCTAGTCCTTAGCAATCCCGACACAAAGTCCATTGCAATACTTTCCCACTTCCATTGCGGAACCTCTAAGGGTTGCAACATCCCGGAAGGTCTTTGATGTTCAATCTTTACCTTTTGACAAGTTAAGCACTTTGAAACATATTCCGCCACATCATTCTTCATAACCGGCCACCAAAATATCGCCTTTAAATCATGGTACATCTTAGTACTTCCCAGGTGAATGGAAAATCCGCTTTTGTGTGCCTCCTTTAAGATATCTTGCCTCAAAGTGCCAACATCCGGCACAATGATCCTACCCTTGAATCTCCATAACCCAT
>NC_029788.2:25094396-25095047 GCF_000816755.2 Arachis ipaensis
ACCAGTCTGTTGTGCTTTCCCAGCACCTTGCTTTTGCTTCTCTGGACAACTTGCGGCTTTATGCCCCGCCTTTCCACAATTGTAGCATAAACCCCATCCGGCCTTGCATGGTACTCCTGGATGGTGACTTCCACACCTAGTACAAGCTTGATCATTCTGAGGCTGCTTCCCAAACTTTTTTCCTTGGGAGTAGTTGTTGTTGGGCCTCCTAAAAGAACCTCCCCTCTTGAAAGACAGACCTCTAGGTGCAAAGCTCTTCCCTCGGTTCTGTGGAAATGATCCTTTGTGACTTCCTTTCTCAGCGGCTGCCCTCTTCACACACTCTTCAGCAACCCTACACTTGTTCACCAACTCGGAGAAAGTTCTAATCTCCATTGGTCCCACTGAACTGAAAATATCACTCCGGAGTCCTCCTTCGTACTTAACACACTTCCATTCCTCATATTCCACCGGAGTCCCTTGACACATACGAGAGAATCTGAACAGCTCCTCAAACTTGTCAGTATACTCGGATACAGACATAGTACCCTGCTTCAGCTGCAACAATTCAAGCTCCTTGGCCGTCCTAGCAGAAGTCGGAAAGTACTTCTTATAGAATTCCTCTTGGAAGATGTCCCAGGTGATATAATCATCACCCTGCTGCAGAAGACG
>NC_029788.2:25095117-25116742 GCF_000816755.2 Arachis ipaensis
CTTTCAAGAGAGTTGGGTCCTATAACATCAAAGAACCCAAAATCTCAACATTTTACCCATGAAACTCGAAAATAAGGGCTGTAATTTCGAACAGAAACACGTGGCTTACCTCAAGATTAGTTGTATGGGTTTTGTAGAGCTCTCCGCGGTGAGCGCGTGGCCGCAAACGGAGCGGCAATCGGAGCTCTAGATCAAAAGTTATGGTGGTTTGAAGATCAAGTGAGAGATAGAGGTTTGAGAGAGTGTTCTTCCCCCATTTCCTCTCTTTTTCAGCGTGTTTGGTGTTGTGTGAGGAGAGAGAGAGTGCTGAAAACTAGGGTTTTGGTTTAGTTATGTTGGGCCAAGGGCCCACTTTGGGTCCGGTTGGACCGGTTTGGCCCGTTCGGTCCAATCTTGGTCCGATTTCCATAAAATTGGTACCGAAATTCTCGTCTCAATTTCCTCTATCATATTAAGCCATAAAAATATCATTTTAGGCTTTCTAGAATAAATTCTCATTTATGGGTTAATTAGCCGTTAATTAGCCGGGCTTTACAGCTAACGGTTTCAGTTTTTGCATAAGAAAAAGATTAGTACTTACACTTTATTTTTGAAGAGTAACATTGTATTTATAAATAAAAATCGAGGTACAATTTGTAATTATATAAGTTTTCAGGTATTTTGGATAATAAATAAAGTACAGGGGTAAAAAAGGATATTTCATAAAAATTCAGGGTTACTTTTATAAATATTAAGATAAGTGAGGTTTCAAACATAATTTTGTAAATATGTTGAGTTAAAAATAAAATATATATATATATATATTACTTATTTACTATTTAAAATATCTTATTTATATTATTGTTATTATTTTTTTAAGAATATTATCTAGTAAAGATGTTATTAATATTACTATAAGTCAGAGAAAAGCAAACAGAGTGATTTTAAAAGTTTTAGAGAACGCAGACTCGTTTAAAATACCTTATAATTCTTTTCCATAAGCCACTTAGGAAAATGCGAGAGAATAATGCGGAGATAAATTATATTATGAAATGATAGGAAAGAAAAGAAGAAGAAAGGAAATAAAAAGAAAGAAAGAATATTAAAGAACCTCTACCACAGGAGAGCAGATGGTAGGAAAGAAAGAATGTATTAACTAAAGGGACCTCTGCCACAGGAGAGCAGAAGGCAAAGATAAAGAGAAAGTTTTAAAAGACTGTCTGCCACAGGAGAGCATATGCGATCTTGTTTGGACCTTAGTGCCAAATGTATAGTGAGGACACCCACACACTGAGAACTGTTTTCCAGATGTAAGCACATTGAAAGTCACATTGTATGCGGCCTAGCCGTAAGACTTATAAGCACACAGTATGCATCTGGAAAGACATATCTAGGACTTGTGCTCGGGTAATGTCGGGAGCGGGTAGGCAACCGACACATGAGCTCATGGCCTGCACTAGGACTAGACATGCATCATACTTGTTTGCGCGTATTTATTTGTGAGTGTGTTTTCTATGATTGTGTGTGCTTATGATTGGGTTTTGTGTTCTATAGTTGTTGAATTGGCTCGTACTTTGTTGACTGTTGTTGCTGACCAAGTGTATATAAAATGGATATAACTTTACACCCCAACCCTACTAAGAACTCCTCAGTTCTTACCCCCTATCTCCACCCCTTTCAGCTACAGGTGCGAAGGCTTAGTGCGGAACTACAAGAGCATAGAAGATTCTGTTTACAAGTTGAGTTGTTAGATTTTATTTTCCCCTCGTCATTTATTGATTTAGTTTTTAGATGGGTAGGAATTGTATTTGAGTATCTTTGAGTAAGTCTCTGTATATAATACTATGTTGATATATATAATTTTGTGATTAAATGATTTAAAGTACTGACTCTTCATTTTCTTGGTGAAAGTTTCAATTCGTATTCGTGAAGGCTCAATATTAAATAAAGATAGTATAGAATAAAAAGTTTAGAGGTAAGTAACGCCTAAACTTTTGGTACGCTCATGAGGTGCTAAAAATTAGGGTGTTACAATAAATTTCACTCATTTCAAGCCAAAAGTTATCATCAAATATAGATTTATCAATCCTACCAAACTGGTTAATTTAGACAAAACTTGTCTTGAAAGGATTAGATTTCAAAGATATTTTTTACTTCCAAGGCTGGCTTCCAATTCTTGATGTTCAGTGTCCTATTCTTTCTCAGCTGATAAATGAGTTTTATGCAAACATGGGTTTTCACAAAGAAAGAATTATTTCAACTGTAAAAGGAAAAAACATTGTTATTGATCATCTTAGTCTTAATCAAGCTCTTGGTTTCTTTGACTCTAGTGTTCAAGTATACACTTCTGGTAAATGGGACAAAGAACTCAATGTGTCCCTAACTGATGCTGTTGGAAGTATTTGTGTCAATATTCCCTTTTGTGATGGCATTATGGCATCTCATTGAGCTTTAGGTCCCTTTTATGCTCAACTTCATAGGATTGTCAATCACATAATTCTTCCTCAAAGTGGCACTTTTCAAAAAGTCTCCTTCTGTGATGCCCTCATTATTTTTGCCCTCTTATATTATATTATGATTTGTCATATGCATGAATGCGTCACTAGCTTTCGCAACACTACTCTATCCTATGCAATGTTCCTCACTAAAATCTTTGAACTTTACAATGTTAATTTCTCCAATGAAGTTTATGAAGAATGTTCTTCATTTTTTAAAAGGAGAAACTAGCCAGGAAAATCAATGAAAGTGCAAGAGGTAAAGGACAGTTAGTTGCAAGAGGGGCTAGTAGCTCGAAGGCCTCGCGATCTTCAAGCCACTCATTGACTGAGCTCATTGGTATAGTAAGAGACTTGGTTCAGGAGTTTGGAATCATGTGGAGGCACAACAAGCCTATTTAGCCAAGCAGAGGCACCAAGATGGATTGTTAAGTCTAAACTGCGGAAAACCAATGGAAAAATTGACATCCTGAAACAGTACATTAATGATCTTATTTCAAAGCACATTTTTTCTAATGATGAAGATGCTGAGGAAGATGAGTTAGCTCTCAGCCAGTTCTGATGTTTAGTGACTCTAATCATTAACTTACTATTATCTTTTATTTTTAAGATATATTTTGGATGACTGTATAACCAAACAATTTG
Source organism: Arachis ipaensis (assembly GCF_000816755.2). Classification (NCBI taxonomy): domain Eukaryota; kingdom Viridiplantae; phylum Streptophyta; class Magnoliopsida; order Fabales; family Fabaceae; genus Arachis; species Arachis ipaensis. The sequence goes on from NC_029788.2 coordinate 25,098,237, forward strand.
CTTTAGTTTTCTATTCTCTGACAAGTTCTTGCAGGTTCTTCATTTGCTCTCTTGATTAAAAAAATGGGAGTAATAGGAATAGAGAGAGATATTGTTGGTTTGGTCATATTTTTTTATGTTCAAAAACTTGGTGACTAAGTTTATTAAAGTTTATGTTTTTGTTTAAGACTTAGTTTATTGACTGCAATCTCTTTATCACCATAACATATAACTATCATTGTTAGTGCTGGCTTATGTTTCTGCTACACTCTGATATTTCAGCTCAAAGACTCCATAGCACAAATTCAGGGGAAAATTATTTTTTATATGAAAAAGAAGTTTTTCTACTCTTATTAAGTTTCGTTAAAATCTCTCTATTTTAAAATGTTTGTCATTAAAGGAGAGATTGTTGAGTCTGAAAAAGATTTTACAATTTGTTGCGATGACCAACATTAGTTTAAATTGAATAATTAAATAATTATGATGTAATTGATTGTGCAATAAAGTCTTCAGATTTGGAAATGACATTAATGCTTATTTAATTTGAAAAGAATCATCAATTAATAGCAATATTTTAAGTTATTATAAAGGAGATGTGATGCTGCTAAAAGAAAGGAAAGTATCATCCTTTAAGGAGGGAATTGTAGCTGCACAAAGAAAGAAAAGCATCGTGTCTTCAATGCAAAATAATCTGCTGCAATGCCTAGCATTAGCTTGGTCTTTGGATATAAGAAGAAGAACAATTTGGAAAAACCAAAGGAGAATAATTCAGAAATCAAACATTGCACAATTGAGTGTCTTTTTTCTTCATCTTGGTTTGTACTTGATATTCAGTTTTGAGTCTTCTTAGTACTAACAAAAATGCATACGATCTTGTAAGAGAATATTTAGAAAAGCCTATGAGTGATATGTCTTAAACTAGGAAGATAACTCTACACAGTTTTAGTTTATTCAAGTCTTTGTTTGTTATGTTTTGGAGAGTTTGTATTGTCTGGGAATAGGTTTGTGAGGCATGGTGGAGTAATTCATTTGTCTAGGCGAATAACCAGTTTGGTTTGTTCATTTTTGCCCTTGTTTTGGTCTTGGCATTGGTGATTGTAATATTGAATTGTATATAGTGAAATTTTGTCATTGTTGTAGTGGAAACTAGACGTAGACCTCATCGCACTTTGAGGTTAAACTAGGATGTAAGACTCCGGATTTTTGAACATTAAAGTATGAGTTATTTGAGACTTTAAACTTTGTTTTATAGGGATTCTTCACCATATCACAGCCTCCAGCCCAATTTACACAAAATTACAGTATTCATACACCCAATTCTCGATTAAAACTTCAACATGTATATTCATTTTCATGCAACATAGCACCAACATATATCATAATATTCAATTACAACAATATCACGTATCACTTCTCAATTCATCAAAAACTCATTATTTCCACTCTTTGTTTCATTCCAAAACACATCAACCAACTCAATACTCATACTAACCATTATTCAAGCATATTAACAATCAATTCCATTCAACTTATCCTAGAAAAAATTAACCTAGGTTTTCATATAACCTTACATAATGCCTACTCAAAACTGCTACATGTACCTTAATGTCGCAATTCCAAGCTTCCAAGCTTTTCTTTCCAAAATTCCATAAAGCCAAGCTTTCAATTACTTAATCTAAACCATATTATGAAATTTGGCACAATATAAAAACTAGAGTTTTCATAAATTAATGAACCAAGAGGGTACAAGAGTTTATTACCTTTATCCATTAAAATTAGTGATGGATACCACCAAGAACATAAGCTAGAGGTCCTCTATAACATCAAAATCACCAAAAATCCTTAATAACCAAACCAAAAATGTGATTTCATCTTTGAATGAGAAACTGGGGCACTATTTAGGTAGAATGAAAAGGAGGAGACAAACTTTGCGTGGCCGCAAACGGTGTGACGATCGGAGCTCCGTAGCAAAAGTTATAGAGGTTTGAAGGTGGAGCTAGGGTTAGGTTTTCTCCTCTCTTCTCTCTTCTCCCTTCTCTCAATTTCAGCTGCCCCCTTCCAAAATGAATGGGGAATATGCTGAATTGTGTGTTGAGTGTGGGTACATGGACTTAGGTCTGGTGTGGTCTAATTTCATTTCCTTAGCCTGTTAGCCCAACTTTGGTTCAAAACCCTTAAGATAAGCATTTTAATTCGAACTCTAAATATTTTTATTTTTTCAAATTATAAATATTAATTTTCTAATCTTTTTTTTTCTCTCAATTAATTTATTTATTAGTTGTTGATTATTTATTTAGTATTTTGCGAGATTTTACAAAAGGGATTCACCTTTCACTTTGCCTATATGGAAAAACAAGAAAATTAGAGAGCATATGCCTCCCATTCAGGGTAACCAAATTAGAAAAAAAATTAAGCCAAATGATGGTGATATCATGGCTACCAGATGAACTTATGCCATACATACAAATGGAACCTACTAGCACAAAAACTATTATTTTACAAGACAAATGTGAAAGTGTTTTTGGAAATTCCAATGATCAATTTCATAAAAGGACAAGTGGAATGGAAAATTTTACAGAAATATGATAACCTTTGGTCTCTGCTTACTGTCCTTATCCTAGAAATTAAAAGTGTCATCAGATCTAGCAGTTTCAAAAGTGTGTTTACCTGAATGCAAATTTCAAATAAGATATGACACTAAAGAATATTAGATCAACTACCTTTCAGAATGAACTTCAACTAAGTTTGATACTATATGGTGTGTTATCGGATGAAAATTTAGAGAGTTGACAAAATATATCTCACTATTCTTTCGGTGGCATTTGAAAGTAAAGTTTTTGTTTTTTTGTGCATTGTCTAGGTGTTATACTCCAACCCTTCCCTCTATTGAGCCAACCTACAAAGAGAATAATCAATGCATAACAGTGTTAATTTAGTATTTTGGACTCTAAAAAGTAATGTTTTAGGCTTTCAATGAATATATATACATGAAGATTTTACCAAGGGTGAGAATAATATCACCAAGAGAGCACCAATGATGATGGAGGAGAAAACAATTAAAACTGAAAGATTTCCAACCATATATGTTTAAAGCAACTAAACAAGTATGGCAAAGGAAAATAAGGAATAGAATTATTCAATTTGCAGCTTCTACAGGTTATATCTCGTTAAATAAGGCCTCACCATTGTCATTGAATAGAATTCTATGGAATTCAGTATCCTAAACTTCATTCATTTCATGTTATTTTCTTTTCATAAACAAAATCATTTTTATCACTAATCTCCTGACTAAGATTTACAAGATAACCATAGTTTGCTTCAAGCCGGCAATCTCCGTGGGATCGACCTTTATTCACGTAAGGTATTACTTGGACGACCCAGTGCACTTGCTAGTTAGTTGTGCGGAGTTGCAAAGGTGTGATTGCAATTCCGTGCACCAAGTTTTTAGCGCCGTTGCCGGGGATTGTTCGAGTTTGGACAACTGACGGTTCATCGTGTTGCTTAGATTAGGAAAAATTTATCTTTTTTTTTTGTTTAGAGTCACTAAATTTGAGTCTTTTATTATTGTTTTTGTTTAAATTTTAAAATCCTTGTTTTTTTTTCTAGATTTTTTTTCAAAAATTTTTAATAAATAGATAAAAACCAATAAACTAATTATTGAGTCTTCTGTTTGAGTTTACTTTCATGTTTTAAGTTTGGTGTCAATTGCGTGTTTTTATTTTCCTTAAATTTTTCAAATTGTATGCTCTTTTTATTCTTCATATTTTCGAGTTTTATGTTCCTTGTTCTTTCTTGATCTTCAAGTTGTTCTTGTTTATTTTCCTTGTTTGATCTTTAGTTTTTCTTGTTTTGTGTCTTTTCTTGTTTTTCTTGTGCATTTTCGAATTATTAGTGTCCAAAGTATAAAAATTTTTAAGTTTGGTGTCCTTTGTGTTTTTATTTTCTTAAAGATTTCCAAAATTTGTTCTTGGTGTTCATTTTGATCTTCAAAGTGTTCTTGGTGTTCATCTTGACATTCAAAGTTTTTTGGTTTGTTTTATTTGTTTTGATCTAAATATTCTAAGTTTGGTGTCATTTTATTATTTTTTTATTTCCTCATTAAATTAAAAAAAATATTTTTCCTTTATTTACTCATCATTTTCGAATTCCTTAGGTTGACTTAGTCAAAATTTTTAAAATTTGGTAGTTTCTTGTTAGTCAAGTTAAAATTTTAATTTTAAAAATTTATCTTTTTAAATCTCTTTCAAAACAAATTCTTTTTCAATTTTCTTTTTATATTTTTCAAAAATCTGTATACCCCATCAGAGCCAGCAATTTTGAGCTAAACCCTCAGCTCATTATCATGGTGCAGCAAAATTACCAGTATTCTGGTCTTCCACAGGAAGAACCTACTGAGTTTCTGGCACAGTTCTTACAAATTACTAACACAATACGTGATAAGAAAGTAGATCAGGATGTCTACAGATTATTACTGTTCCCGTTTTCTGTAAAAGATCAAGCTAAGAAGTGGTTAAATAACCAACCTACAGCGAGCATAAGAACATGGAAACAGTTATTAGACAAATTTCTGAATCAATATTTCCCTCCTAAAAGGATGACACAGCTAAGGCTGGACATCCAAGGCTTTAAACAAGAGGATAATGAATCTCTTTATAATGTCTGGGAGAGGTACAGAGAGATGCTGAGGAAATGCCCCTCTGAAATGTTTTCAGAATGGGTGCAGTTAGACATCTTTTACTATGGACTTACAGAAAAGGCCGAGATGTCTCTAGACCACTCAGCTGGTGGATCTATACATATGAGAAAGACAATTGAAGAGGCTCAAGAGCTCATTGATACAGTTGCCAGAAATCAGCACCTGTACTCAAGTGGTGAGACCTCCATGAAAGAAGAGGCTGAGGTAGTATCTACTGAACTTAGTCCTCCAAAACAAATTGCTGAACTCAATCAGCAACTATTTTCTATAACAAAACAGTTAGCAAAATTTAAAGAGATGCTACAAGAAACCAAAGATGCTAACCAGATTATGGAAAAACAATTGAATCAGACAGGACAATAGTTATCTAAATAGATAACAGAAGAATGCCAAGCTGTTCATTTAAGGAGTGGGAAGACATTAAATGTCTCAACTCAAAGTAGCAAAAAGCCAAGAAAGGAACATCTGACAGAGGGTGACCAAACCACTGCCCAAAATCCCTCTGTGGACAGTAAGAGCCCAGAGAGGAATGATTCTGGCGTTCAAACGCCAGAAAAGGGTGAGAAGTTGGCGTTGAACACCCAGTGGATGGCCAATTGTGGCGTCCAAATGCCAGAAAACTGTGGCAATCTGGCGTTGAATGCCTATACAGCACCCAATTCTGGCGTTCAAACACCAATGAGATATCAGACACTTGCAAGTGCTGATAACAACCCCCTTAAGCAAGCATCTCCAACCACTTCTGTAGGAAATAAACCTGCAGCAACTAAGGTTGAAGAATATAAAGCCAAGATGCCTTATCCTCAAAAACTCCGCCAAGCGAAACAGGATAAACAATTTGCCCGCTTTGCAAACTATCTCAGGACTCTTGAAATAAAGATTCCGTTTGCAGAGGCACTTGAGCAAATACCCTCTTATGCTAAATTCATGAAAGAGATCTTAAGTCATAAGAAGGATTGGAGGGAGACTGAAAAAGTTTTTCTCACTGAAAAATATAGTGCAATCATTTTAAAAAGCTTACCAAAGAAGCTTAAATATCCCGGAAGCTTTATGATACCATGCACATTAGAGGGTGCTTGTACCAAGATAGCTTTATGTGATCTTGGGGAAAGTATCAACCTGATACCTGCATCCACTATCAGAAAGCTTGGTTTGACTGAAGAAGTCAAACCAACCCGAATATGTCTCCAATTTGTTGATGGCTCCATTAAAATTCCATCAGGTGTAATTGAGGACATGATTGTCAAGGTTGGGCCATTTGCCTTTCCCACTGACTTTGTAGTGCTAGAAATGGAGGAGCACAAGAGTGCAACTCTCATTCTATGAAGACCTTTCCTAGCAACTGGACGAACCCTCATTGACGTCCAAAAAGGGGAGGTAACCCTGAGAGTCAATGAGGATGAGTTTAAGTTGAATACTGTCAAAGCTATGCAGCATCCAGACACATCAAAAGACTGCATGAGCGCTGATATTATTGACTCCCTGGTGGAAGAGGTCAATATGACTGAGAGTCTCGAATCAGAGCTAGAGGACATTTTTAAAGATGTTCAGCCTGATCTGGAGGAACCATAGAAAATAGAAGAACCTCTAAAAACTCCTCAGGAAGAGGAGAAGCCTCCTAAACCCGAGCTCAAACCACTACCACCATCCCTGAAATATGCATTTCTGGGAGAAGATGACACTTTTCCGGTAATCATAAGCTCTGCTTTAGAGCCACAGGAAGAGAAAGCACTAATTCAGCTGCTGAGGACACACAAGACAGCTCTTGGGTGGTCCATAAGTGATCTCAAGGGCATTAGCCCAGCCAGATGCATGCACAAGATCCTATTGGAGGATGATACTAAGCCAGTGGTTCAACCACAGAGGCGGCTGAATCCAGCCATGAAGGAGGTGGTGCAGAAAGAGGTCACTAAGTTACTAGAGGCTGGGATTATTTATCCTATTTCTGATAGCCCATGGGTGAGTCCTGTCCAAGTTGTCCCCAAGAAGGGAGGTATGACAGTGGTTCATAATGAAAGGAATGAACTGGTTCCCACAAGAACAGTTACAGGGTGGCATATGTGTATTGACTATAGAAGGCTCAATACAGCCACCAGAAAGGATCATTTTCCTTTACCATTCATAGACCAGATGCTAGAGAGACTAGCAGGTCATGAATACTACTATTTTTTGGATGGATATTCAGGTTACAACCAAATTGCAGTAGATTCTCAAGACCAAGAAAAACAGCATTCACATGTCCATTTGGAGTATTTGCCTACAGAAGGATGCCATTTGGTTTGTGCAATGCACCTGCAACCTTTCAGAGGTGCATGCTCTCTATCTTCTCTGATATGGTAGAGAAATTTCTGGAAGTTTTCATGAATGACATTCTCAGTATTTGGAGACTCATTCAGCTCCTGTCTTGACCATCTAGCACTTGTTTTGAAAAGGTGCCAAGAGACTAACCTGATTTTAAACTGGGAGAAATGTCACTTTATGGTGACTGAAGAAATTGTCCTTGGGCACAGAATTTCAAACAAGGGAATAGAGGTGGATCAAGCTAAAGGTGGTAATTGAAAAAATACCACCACCTGCCAATGTTAAGGCAATCAGAAGCTTTCTGGGGCATGCAGGATTCTATAGGATGTTTATAAAGGATTTTTCAAAAATTGTAAAACCTCTGAGCAATCTGCTAGCCGCTGATAACCATTTGTCTTTGACACAGAGTGTTTGCAATCCTTTGAGACTCTGAAAGATAAGCTGATCACAGCACCAGTCATTTCTACACCAGACTGGACATTACCATTCGAACTAATGTGTGATGCCAGTGACCATGCCATTGGTGCAGTATTAGGACAGAGGCATGAAAAGCTTCTGCATGTCATTTATTATGCTAGCCGTGTTTTAAATGATGCGCAGAAAAATTACACAACCACAGAAAAGGAGTTGCTTGCAGTGGTTTATGCCATTGACAAGTTCAGATCTTATTTAGTAGGATCAAAAGTGATTGTGTACACTGACCATGCTACTCTAAAATATCTCCTCACAAAGCACTGAAAGCAGGATTCAAAACCCAGACTCATAAGATGGGTGTTGCTTCTGCAAGAGTTTGATATAGAAATAAGAGACAGAAAAGGGATAGCGAACCAAGTAGCGGATCACCTATCCCAGATAGAACCAGTAGAAGGAGCATCCCTCCCTCCTACTGAGATCTCTGAAATCTTTCCAGATGAGCAACTCTTTGCCATTCAGAAAGTACTGTGGTTTGCATACATTGCAAACTATAAAGCTGTGAGATTCATACCCAAAGAGTACAGTAAGCAGCAAACAAAAAAATTAGTTTCTGATGCAAAGTACTACTTATGGGATGAACCATATCTCTTTAAGAGATGTGCAGACGGAATAATCCATAGATGTGTGCCTAGAGAAGAGGCACAGAAGATCCTATGGCATTGCCATGGATCACAATATGGAGGACATTTCGGAGGTGAGTGAACAGCCACAAAGGTTCTCCAATGTGGCTTCTACTGGCCTACTCTCTATAGAGACTCCCGAGAGTTTGTACGTAACTGTGACAGTTGCCAGAGAGCTGGTAATCTGCCTCACGGTTATGCCATGCCTCAATGAGGGATCTTACAGATTGAGTTGTTTGATGTATGGGGTATTGATTTCATGGGGCCTTTCCCACTATCATATTCAAACACTTATATTCTGGTGGCAGTAGACTATGTATCTAAATGGGTAGAGGCAATTGCAACACCCACTAATGATACTAAGACAGTGATGAAGTTCCTCCAGAAGCATATCTTCAGCAGGTTCGGTGTCCCTAGGGTACTGATCAGTGATAGAGGCACTCATTTCTGTAATAAACAGCCTGACTCTACTCTGATTTGATATGGAATTAACCACAAAGTGGCAACTCCATATCATCCACAGACAAATGGGCAGGCTGAAGTCTCAAATAGAGAACTAAAACGAATCTTGGAACGGACTGTAAGTACCCGTAGAAGGGATTGGGCAAGAAGTCTGGATTATGCTCTATGGGCATATAGAACCGCATTCAAGACTCCTATAGGGACCTCTCCATACCAGCTTGTGTATGGAAAAGCCTGTCATCTGCCAGTGGAACTAGAACACAAGGCCTACTGGGCCCCCAGGTTCCTAAACCTTGATGCTAAGGTAGCTGGAGAGAAAAGATTACTCCAGTTGAATGAGCTGGAGGAGTTCAGACTCAATGCTTTCGAAAATGCTAAAATTTACAAGGAGAAAGCAAAAAGGTGGCATGACAGAAAGCTGTCATCTAGAGTCTTTGAGCCAGGACAGAAGGTTCTGCTGTTTAACTCTAGGCTTAGATTGTTCCCTGGGAAATTGAAATCCCGGTGGAAGGGACCATATGTGATTACAAGTGTGTTACCATATGGATATGTAGAGCTTCAGGATATTGACTCTGACAAAAAGTTCATTGTTAATGGACAGAGAGTCAAGCATTATCTTGAAGGCAATGTTGAGCAAGAATGCTCAAGACTGAGACTAGATTAAAGCTCAGTAAAGTCCAGCTATTGACATTAAAGAAACGCTTATTGGGAGGCAACCCAGTCTTATTTATCTATGTTAATTACTTTTTCATTTCATTTTCCATTGTTATTTTATATTTTCTTTAGGTTGATGATCATGTGGAGTCACAAAAATAGCTGCAGAATTAAAGTGAAATCAAAAATAGCATAAAAAACAGCACACCCTGGAGGATAGGCTTACTGGCGTTTAAACGCCAGTAAGGATAGCAGAATGGGCATTTAACGCCCATGCAGGCAGCATTCTGGGCGTTAAACGCCAGAAATGGCAGCATCTCGGGTGTTCAGAAAAATACCCAGTAAAGAAGGATTACTGGCATTTAACGCCAGCCAGGGTATCTGGCTGGGCGTTAAACGCCCAAAGAGGCAGTCAAGTGGGCGTTAAACGCCAGGATGACACAAAGGAGGTAATTTTGTTTCCAATTCGATTTTTTTTCAATTTTTCATGTTTTAATTCATAATTTTTTGCATCAAACATATTTTAAACGTTCATCTTTCAATTTCTATTTTCAAAAATTAATAATCTTTCCAATTCTTTTTAATTCTTTTTCAATTCTTTTCAATTCCTTCCAAAATGTTTTCAAAACTTACATATCTTTTCAAATTTTTTTCAACTATTTTTAATTTTTCTTGTATACATTAATAAGTTTTCAAAATTAATTGCATCATTCTTCTTCTACTCTCTTCTATCTTATTTTGCTCGAGGACGAGCAAAGCTTTTAAGTTTGGTGTGGAAAAGCTCAGCTTTTTGCTTTCCATAACCACTAATGGCACCTAAGGCCGGAGAAACCTCTAGGAAGAGGAAAGGGAAGGCAGTTGCTTCCAACTCCGAGTCATGGGAGATGGAGAGATTCATCCCAAAAGCCCATCACTAAAAAGAGGATGGAGCAAACAAGAGAGCCTGCTCATGGACCTCAACAAGAGCATGAGAAAATTTCTCATCAAGAAATCCCTGAGATGCCTTAAGGGATACACTTTCCTCCACACAACTACTGGGAGCAACTCAACACCTCTTTAGGAGAATTGAGTTCCAACATGGAGCAACTAAGAGTGGAGAACCAAGAGCACTCCATCATCCTCCATGAAATCAGAGAGGACCAAAAGGCCATGAGAGAGGAGCAACAAAGGCAAGGAAGAGACATAGAGGAGCTTGGTGCGCGAAATTGTGATCATCAAAAATGACGCCAAAGGACTTGGAGCTCTTAAACATGAATCACACTTTGTCACAATTCCGCACAACTAACCAGCAAATGCACTGGGTTGTCCAAGTAATAAACCTTACGTGAGTAAGGGTCGATCCCACGGAGACTGTCGGCTTGAAGCAAGCTATGGTCACCTTGTAAATCTCAGTCAGGCGAATTCAGATGGTGATGAAGAATTGATAATTAAAAGATGAATAAAAGATAAAATAAAGATAGAGATACTTATGTAATTCTTTGGTTGGAATTTCAGATAAGCGTATGAAGATGCTTTGTTCCTCCTGAACCTCTGCTTTCCTATTGCCTTCTTCCAATCATTCATACTCCTTTCCATGGCAAGCTTTATGTTGGGCATCACCATTGTCAATGGCTACTTCCCATCCTCTCAGTAAAAATGTTCCAAATGCGCTGTCACCGCACGGCTAATCATCTGTCGGTTCTCGATCATGTCGGAATAGGATCCATTGATCCTTTTGCGTCTGTCACACGCCCCACAATCGCGAGTTTGAAGCTCGTCACAGTCATCCCTTCCCAGATCCTACTCAGAATACCACAGACAAGGTTTAGACGTTCCAGGTCTCAGGAATGGCCGCCAATAATTCTAGCCTATACCACGAAGGTTCCAATCTTAGATTAGAAACCCAAGAGATACGCATTCAAGCCATTGCTAGTAGAACAGAGGTGGTTGTCAGGCACATGTTCATAGGTGAGAATGATGATGAGTGTCACGGATCATCACATTCATCAAGTTGAAGAACGAATGAATATCTTGGAGAAGATAGACTTGAGTTGAATAGAAAAACAATAGTACTTTGTATTAATTCATGAAGAACAGCAGAGCTCCACACCTTAATCTATGGTGTGTAGAAACTCCATCGTTGAGAATACATAAGAACAAGGTCTAGGCATGGCTGTAAGGCCAGCCCCCAAACGTGAAAAGGTCTATCAAAGTATATCAAGTGTATCAAAAGTATCAAAATACAATAGCAAAAGGTCCTATTTATAGAAATCTAGTAGCCTAGGGTTTACAGAAATAAGTAATTAATGCAGAAATCTTCTTCCGGGCCCACTTGGTGTGTGCTTGGGCTGAGCATTGAAGCTTCCATGTGTAAAGACTTTTCTTGGAGTTAAACGCCAGCTTTTGTGCCAATTTTGGAGTTAAACGCCAGAATTCTTGAGCTGACTTAGAACGCCAATTTGGGCCATCAAATCTCGGGCAAAGTATAAAGTATTATATATTGCTGGAAAGCCCAGGATGTCTACTTTCCAACGCAATTGCAAGCGCGCCAATTGGGCTTCTGTAGCTCCAGAAAATCCACTTTGAGTTCAGGGAGGTCAGAATCCAACAGCATCTGCAGTCCTTTTTTAGCCTCTGAATCAGATTTTTGCTCAGGTCCCTCAATTTCAGCCAGAAAATACCTGAAATCACAGAAAAATACACAAAGTCATAGTAAAGTCCAGAAGAGTGATTTTTATTTACAAACTAATAAAAATATAATAAAAACTAATTAAAATATACTAAAAACATACTAAAAATAATGCCAAAAAGCGTATAAATTATCCGCTCATCAGAGCTCAAGAACTCCATTGGTTCTTCAAGAGGAAGAAGAAGCCACCATCACTAAGGTGTCTGAATGAATGCTTGAACAGTGCATATTTTTTATAGTGAAGTTTATGAATGTTAAAATTGTTGGCTCTTGAAAGAATAATGAAAAAAGAGAAATGTTATTGATAATCTGAAAAATCATAAAATTGATTCTTGAAGCAAGAAAAAGCAGTGAAAAACACAAAGCTTGCGAAAATAAATAATAATAATGGCAAAAAATAAACAAAAAGAAAGAAAAAGAAAAAGCAAGCAGAAAAAGCCAATAGCTCTTTAAACCAAAAGGCAAGGGTAAAAAAGGATCCAAGGCTTTGAGCATCAGTGGATAGGAGGGCCCAAAGGAATAAAATCCTAGCCTAAGCAGCTAAATCAAGTGTCCCTAACCATGTGCTTGTGTCATGAAGGTCCAAGTGAAAAGCTTGAGACTGAGTGGTTAAAGTCGTGATCCAAAGCAAAGAGTGTGCTTAAGAACTCTGGGTACCTCTAACTGGGGACTCTAGCAAAGCTGAGTCACAATCTGAAAAGGTTCACCCAGTTATGTATCTGTGGCATTTATGTATTCGGTGGTAATACTGGAAAACAAAATGCTTAGGGTCACGGCCAAGACTCATAAAGTAGCTGTGTTCAAGAATCAACATACTAAACTAGGAGAATCAATAACACTATCTGAATTCTGAGTTCCTATGGATGCCAATCATTCTGAGCTTCAAAGGAAAAAGTGAGATGCCAAAACTGTTCAGAAGCAAAAAGCTACTAGTCCCGCACATCTAATTGGAACTAAGCTTCATTGATATTTTGAAATTTATTGTATTTTCTATTCTTTTTATCCTACTTTATTTTTAGTTGCTTGGGGACAAGAAACAATTTAAGTTTGGTATTGTGATGAGCGGATAATTTATACGCTTTTTAGCTTTGTTTTTAGGTAGTTTTTAATATGTTTTAGTTACTTTTTATTATATTTTTATTAGTTTTTATGAAAAAATCATATTTCTGAACTTTACTATGAGTTTGTGTGTTTTTCTGTAATTTCAGGTATTTTCTAGCTAAAATTGAGGGACTTGAGCAAAAATCTGATTCAGAAGCTGAGAAAGGATTGCAGATGCTGTTGGATTCTGACCCTCCTGTACTCGAAGTGTTTTTCTGGAGCTACTCGAGATTTGATGGCACAAACTAGCGTTTAAACGCCAGTCAGAGACCTTTTTTCTGGCGTAAAACGCCAGAACTGGCACCAGAATTGCAGTTAAATGCTCAAACTAGCATCCAAGCTGGCGTTTAACTCCAGAAAAGGCCTATGCACGTGTAAAGCTCAATGCTCAGCCCAAGCACACACCAAATGGGCCCCGAAAGTAGATTTCTGCATTCTCTACACTTAGTTACTCAATTTCTATAAACCTAAGTTACTTGTTTAGTATAAAAACTACTTTTAGAGATTCATTTTGGTAACTTATGACATTTTACATCTCATATTATATCTTCTACGGCATGAGTCTCTAAACCCATAGGTGGGGGTGAGGAGCTCTGTTGTGTTTCAATGGATTAATACAATTACTATTATTTTCTTTACGATCACGCTTGATTCTGTTCTAAGATACTCACTCGTACTTCAATATAAAGAATATGATGATCCGTGACACTCATCATCATTCTCAAATTTATGAACGCGTGCTTGACAACCACTCCCGTTCTATCTGAACTCAACGTAGTCATTGGGCGACAGCTTGAGTGCGTATCTCTTGGGTCTCTGATCCACGGATTTCACTTGCCTCTCCTGACAACAGAGCATTCGAATCCGTGAGATTAGAACCTTCGTGGTAGAGGCTAGAACCAATTGGCAGCATTCCTGAGATCTAAAAAGTCTAAACCTTGTCTGTGGTATTCCGAGTAGGATCTGGGATGGGATAACTATGACGAGTTTCAAACTCACGAATGTTGGGCACAGTGACAGTGTACAAAAGGATAGAGAGATTCTATTCCAACACAAGTGAGAACCGACAGATGATTAGCTGTGCGGTAGCTATGCCCGGTATTTTTCATCTGAGACGAGAGATCCGACAGTTGATTAGCTGTACAGAGGACGGATGGTAGCCATTGACAATGGTGATCCACCAACATACAGCTTTCCATGGAAGGAAGGAAGCCTTGCGTGTTTGGAGAAAAAGACAGTAGGAAAGCAGAGATTCAGATGACAGAGCATCTCTGGAACCTCAACCTGTTCCTCATTACTGAATCACAAGTATCATTCATTTCATGTTATTTTCTTTTTATAAACAAAATCATTTTTATCACTAATCTCCTGACTAAGATTTACAAGATAACTATAGTTTGCTTCAAGCCGGCAATCTCCGTGGGATCGACCCTTACTCACATAAGGTATTACATGGACGACCCAGTGCACTTGCTGGTTAGTTGTGTGGAGTTGCAAAGGTGTGATTGCAATTCCGTGCACCAGCCATATGGGTATGTAAGCTAAGTGAAACAAGGCCTCAATCACATAAGTGTATGAATACATCAAACAATGGAAATATAGAATCAAGCAAGACAAATATCACAATTTTAGAGAGAATAACACACACAAATTAAAACATTGGTTGATAAAATGCAACCAATCAAGTAGGTTCAAAATCTCACTGGTTTTGTGTGTTCGAACTCTAAAGCCATGCTCCAAAATAAAATTCTTCAAGCAAGTTCAAAAAGTTTTAATTCAAATTAGTGAAATGCTTTGAAGCAGTGTCATGAAAAAGAATTTATCACTCCAACCAAGTAGTACCTAAATACAAGCAACTAACTATTCATGCAAGTTATCTTATCTAACAAAAGAAGAAGTAAAATATTGGTGTTGAGAGAGAGAGAGAGAGAGAGAGAGAAAGAGAGAGAGAGAGAGAGAGTTGTTACCATCGGAAGTCAGTTACCGACCTCTCCACACTTAATGGTTGGCACAGTCCTCCGTGCCATCAGTGATGAGCAAAGTGGGGTTGGAATCATCACTTCTACTGTCTGGCTTGTAATGGCTCTCCATGCTGTCATGTGAAGTGTATCCTAGGGTATCGGGCTCTTCCGGAGGTGGGTGAGTACTAACAACGAGCTCCTTCAAGTAGTTGTATCAGCGCTTGTTGCGGCGCTCAATTTGCTCAATCCGCCCGGCCTTGACGATCTAACTTCTCAAAAATCTCAAGTAGAAACTGATTGGGGGGTGTTGGTGGTGCTTGTGGTGTGGTGATGAGCGGATATTTTATACGCTTTTTGGGGTTAATTTCATATAGTTTTTAGTATGTTTTAGTTAGTTTTTAGTTTATTTTTATTAGTTTCTAGGAAAAATTCATATTTCTGGACTTTACTATGAGTTTGTGTGTTTTTCTGTAATTTCAGGTAATTTCTGGTTGAAATTGAGGGAGCTGAGCAAAAATCTGATTCAGGCTGAAAAAGGACTGCTGATGCTGTTAGATCCTGGCCTCTCTGCACTCGGAATGGAATTTCTGGAGTTACAGAAGTCCAATTGACGCGCTTCCAATTGCGTTGGAAAGTAGACATCCAGGAATTTCCAGCAATATATAATAGTCCATATTTTTCTCAAGGATAGACGACGTAAACTGGCGTTCAACGCCAGTTCCATGTTACAGTCTGGCGTCCAGCGCCAGAAACACGTTACAAGTTGGAGTTCAACGCCAGAAACAGGTTACAGCCTGCTGTTGAACGCCCAAAACAGCCCAGACACGTGAGAAGCTTTAGTCTCAGGCCCAGCACACACCAAGTGGGCCCCAGAAGTAGATTTTTGCACTATCTATCATAGTTTACTCATTTTCTGTAAACCTAGGTTACTAGTTTAGTATTTAAACAACTTTTAGAGATTTATTTTGTATCTCATGACATTTTTAGATCTGAATTTTGTACTCTTTGACAGCATGAGTTTCTAAACTCCATTGTTGGGGGTGAGGAGCTCTGTTGTGTCTCGATGAATTAATGCAAGTGTTTCTGTTTTCTATTCAAACATGCGTGTTCCTATCTAAGATATCAATTCGCACTTCAACATGAATGTGATGAACGTGACAATCATCATTATTCCCCCATGAACGCGTGCCTGACAACCACTCCCGTTCACCGTAGAATGAATGAATATCTCTTGGATCTTTTAATCAGAATCTTCGTGGTATAAGCTAGATTGATGGCAGCATTCAAGAGAATCCGGAAAGTCTAAACTTTGTCTGTGGTATTCCGAGTAGGATTCAGGGATTGAATGACTGTGACGAGCTTCAAACTCGCGAGTGCTGGGCGTAGTGAGAGACGCAAAAGGATAGTAAATCTTATTCCGGTACGATTGAGAACCTGCAGATGATTAGCCGTGCGGTGACAGCGCACCTGGACCCTTTTCACTGGAAGGATGGATGGTAGCCATTGACAACGGTGATCCACCAACACACAGCTTGCCATAGGAGGACTTGCGTGCGTGAATCAGAAAACAAAGGAAAGCAGAATTTCAGAAGACAAAGCATCTCCAAAACTCCAACATATTCTCCATCATTGCACAATAAGTATTTATATTTATGCCCTCTCATTTTTTACAATTGAACTTGAAAAACACTGTTGTTGGCATCCTGACTAAGAATAATAAGATAACTGGTGCGCAGAAATTGTGATTACACTTGGATTATGTAAAATTCATTGCTCTTTCTTTCCCTGGCAATGGCGCCAAAAACATGATGCCAATACCATGGTTCACAACTTCGCACATCTCCCATGACTCGGAGGTGGAAGCTTTTGTCTTCCCTTTTCCTTTTCTAGAGGATTCTCCGGTCTTAGGTGCCATCAATGGTAATGGAAAAATAAAAAGCTTATGCTTTTACCACACCAAACTTAGAAGTTTGCTCGCCCTCGAGCAAGAGAAGAAAGAATAAATGAAGAAGAAGAAGAAATGGAGGAGAGGGAGAGGGGGTTGTGTTTCGGCCAAGAAGAGAAGAGAGGGTTGTGTTGTGTGAAAATGAGGAAGAATGGAGGGTTATATATAGGGATGGAAGGGGGTGGAGTTTCGGCCATTTAGGGTGGGTTTGGGTGGGAAATTGATTTTGAATTTTGAAGGTAGGTGGAGTTTATGAGGTAGGTTTATGGGGATGAGTGGATGGATGTGAGTGGTGAGGAGGTGATGGGGAAGAGAGATTGAGGTGATTGGTGAAGGGTTTTGGGAAGAGTGTTTATGGGATTTTGTGAAAGAGAGTGGTGAGGGGTGAGAAGAAGTGAGTGGAGGTAGGTAGGGATTCTGTGGGGTCCACAGATCCTGAGGTGATCCTGTGGGGTCCACAAATCTTGAGATGATCCTGTGGGGTCCACAGATCCTGAGGTGTTCAAGGATTTACAACCCTGCACCAAATTAGACATGTAAAATGCCCTTGCATACAACTCTGGGCGTTCAGCGCCAGGTTGGTTCCCATTTTGGGCGTTCAACGCCCATTTGTTGCCTATTTCTGGCGTTGAACGCCAGAACCATGCTTGTTCTGGGCGTTCAGCGCCAGCTCCTCTCCAGGGTGCAATTCTGGCGTTCAGCGCCCAGATGATGCCCATTTTTCTGAGGCAATGTTAGTTGATCCAGATCACTTAGTTCATTGGTGAATAAGGGAGGTTCATCTTCCCAAGTTTCAATACCAATTAATTTGGCATTCAGCTTCATGATTGCACCAAGAAACTTGGCAGTTTGCTCTTCATTGACATCCTCATTCTCTTCAGAAGAGGAATACTCATCAGAGCTCATGAATGGTATAAGGAGGTTCAATGGAATTTCTATGGTCTCTAGATGAGTCTCAGATTCCTTTGGTTCCTCAGAAGGAAACTCCTTATTGATCACTGGACGACCCAGGAGGTCTTCCCCCTTGGGATTCACGTCCTCTCCTTCCCTTACAGGTTCGGCCATGGTGCTTATGTCAATGGCCTTGCACTCTCCTTTGGGATTCTCTTCTGTATTGCTTGGGAGAGTACTAGGAGGGATTTCAGTGATCCTTTTACTCAGCTGGCCCACTTGTGCTTCCAAATTTCTAATGGAAGACCTTGTTTCATTCATGAAACTTACAGTCGCCTTGGATAGATCAGAAACTAAGTTTGCTAAATTAGAAGTATTTTGTTCAGAGTTTTCTGTCTGTTGCTGAGTGGATGATGGAAAAGGTTTATTATTGTTAAACCTGTTTCTTCCACCATTATTAAAGCCTTGTTGAGGCCTTTGATCCTTCCATGAAAGATTTGGATGATTTCTCCATGATGGGTTATAGGTGTTTCCATAAGGTTCACCTAAGTAATTCACCTCTGCTATTGCAGGGTTTTCAGGATCATAAGCTTCTTCTGCATAAGAAGCCTTTTGAGTACTGTTGGATGCAGCTTGCATTCCATTCAGACTCTGAGAAATCATATTGACTTGCTGAGTCAATATTTCGTTCTGAGCCAATATGGCATTCAGAGTATCAACTTCAAGAACTCCCTTCTTCATAGGCATCCCATTA
>NC_029788.2:25116753-25121055 GCF_000816755.2 Arachis ipaensis
CTCTAAGCTTGCTCAGTTTTTGAGGAGGAAAGAACTTGGCTAAGAAAGTCGTGACCAGCTTGTCCCAAGAGTTCAGGCTATCTCTGGGTTGAGAGTCCAGCCACACTCTAGCTCTGTCTCTTACAGCAAAAGGGAAAAGCATGAGCCTGTAGACTTCAGGATCTACTCCATTAGTCTTAACAGTATCACAGATTTACAAGAATTTAGTTAAGAACTGAAAAGGATCTTCAGATGGAAGTCCATGAAACTTGCAGTTCTGCTACATCAGAGAAACTAGCTGAGGTTTTAGCTCAAAGTTGTTTGCTCCAATGGTAGGAATGGAGATGCTTCTTCCATGTAAATTGGAATTAGGTGCAGTAAAGTCACCAAGCATCCTCCTTGCATTATTGTTGTTGGGTTCGGCTGCCATCTCCTTTACTTGTTCGAAATTTTCAATAAGGTTGTCTCTGGATTGTTGTAATTTAGCTTCTCTTAGTTTCCTCTTCAGAGTCCTTTCAGGTTCTGGATCAGCTTCAACAAGAATGCCTTTTTCTTTGTTCCTGCTCATAAGAAAGATAAGAGAACAAGAAAAGAAGAGGAATCCTCTATGTCACAGTAAAGAGGTTCCTTATTGTTAGTAGAAGAAGAAAAGAAGAAAAAAAAATTCGAACACAGATAGAAGAGGGGGTTCGAATTTGGTGAGTGATGTGAGGAAGAAATGTTAGTAGATGAATAAATAAATAGAATAAGATGAGAGAGGGAGAGGATTTTCGAAAATAATTTTTAAAAAAGAGTTAGTGATTTTTGAAAATGGTTTTTGAAAAAGGTTAGTAATTTTCGAAAATTAATTTTGAAAAGGGTTAATAGTTTTTCGAAAATTCAAATAAAAAATAAAATAATTAGTTTAATTAGAAAGAAATTTTGAAAAAGAGGAAGATATTTTCGAAAATTAGAGAGAGAGAGAGAGAGTTAGTTAGGTGGTTTTGAAAAAGATAAGAAACAAACAAAAAGTTAGTTAGTTAGTTGAAACAAATTTTAAAAAGATAAGGAGTTAGGAAGTTAGAGAAGATATTTTGAAATCAAGTTTTTGAAAAAGATATGATAAGAAGATATTTTTGAAAAGATATGATAGAAATTAGTTTTTGAAAAAGATTTGAATTTTTAAAATCACAATTAATGACTTGATTCACAAGAAATCACAAGATATGATTCTAGAACTTAAAGTTTGAATCTTTCTTAACAAGCAAGTAACAAACTTGAAATTTTTGAATCAAAACATTAATTGATGATGTTATTTTCGAAAATTATGAGATAAAATTAAGAAAAGATTTTTTTGAAAAATATTTTTGTAATTTTCGAAAATAACTAAGAAAAATGAAAAAGATTTGATTTTTGAAAAAGATTTTGAAAAAGATGAGATTTTAAATTGAAAATTTGATTTGACTCATAAGAAACAACTAGATTTTAAAATTTTTGAAAAAGTCAAATCTAAAAGATCAAACAAGAAGACTTACCAAGAACAACTTGAAGATCATGAAGAACACTATGAATGCATGAATTTTCGAAAAATGCAAGATGAGTATGCAATTGACACCAAACTTATAACATAACTCAAGACTCAAACAAGAAACAAAAAAAATATTTTTGATTTTTATGATTTTATAAATTTTTTTTTTGTATTTTCTTTTAATTTTTTCGAAAATCATTTTGAAAAAAAAAAATAAGGATTCCAAAATTTTTAATATGAATTCCAGGAATCTTATGCTCTTTAGACTAAAGCTCCAATCAAAGGGTCAGGCATGGCTTAATAGCCAGCCAAGCTTTAATATGTAACTCAGACATGACACGTCTAACATGCCCTACAGGCATGGCTTTACAGCCAACCAGGCTTCAACATGCCTTATGAAACACTAGAATTCATTCTTAAAAATTCTGAAGAAAAATATATTTTTGAAAACATTTTTATTTATTTTAAAATTTTTTTCGAAAACAAAGGAGAAATTTTTGAAAGATTTTTTTGAAAAATTTATGAAAACTTTTTGAAAAGAAAACGAAAAGAAGGTTACCCAATCTGAGCAACAAGATGAACCGTCAGTTGTCCAAACTCGAACAATCCCCGGCAACGGCGCCAAAAACTTGGTGCGCAGAAATTGTGATTACACTTGGATTATGTAAAATTCATTGCTCTTTCTTTCCCTGGCAATGGCGCCAAAAACATGATGCCAATACCATGGTTCACAACTTCGCACAACTAACTAGCAAGTGCACTGGGTCGTCCAAGTAATACCTTACGTGAGTAAGGGTCGAATCCCACGAAGATTATTGGTATGAAGCAAGCTATGGTCACCTAGTAAATCTCAGTCAGGCGGATATAAAATAGTAATGGGGTTTTCGAAAATAATTAATAAAATAGGGATAGAAATACTTATGTAAATCATTGGTGAGAATTTCAGATAAGCGCATAGAGATGCTTTCGTTCCTCTGAACCTCTGCTTTCCTGCTGTCTTCATCCAATCAATCTTACTCCTTTCCATGGCAAGCTTTATGTAATGCATCACCATTGTCAATGGCTACTTTCGGTCTTCTCTCGGGAAAATGATCCAAATGCCCTGTCACGGCACGGCTAATCGTCTGGAGACATCACCCTTGTCAATGGTTACATCCTATCCTCTCAGTGAAAATGGTCAACGCACCCTGTCACGGCACGGCTATTCATCTGTCGGTTCTCGATCATGCTGGAATAGGATTTACTATCCTTTTGCGTCTGTCACTACGCCCAGCAATCGCGAGTTTGAAGCTCGTCACAGTCATTCAATCATTGAATCCTACTCGGAATACCACAGACAAGGTTTAGACTTTCCAGATTCTCTTGAATGCCGCCATCAATCTAGCTTATACCACGAAGATTATGATTAAGAGATCTAAGAGACACTCATTCAATCGAAAGTAGAACGGAAGTGGTTGTCAGGCACGCGTTCATGGGGAATGATGATGATTGTCACGTTCATCACATTCAGGTTGAAGTGCGAATGAATATCTCAGAAGCGGAATAAGTTGAATTGAATAGAAAAACAGTAGTACTTTGCATTAATCTTTGAGGAACAGCAGAGCTCCACACCTTAATCTATGGAGTGCAGAAACTCTACCGTTGGAAATACATAAGTGAAAGGTCCAAGCATGGCCGAATGGCCAGCCCCTCTGATCTAAGAACCAGGCGTCCAAAGAGGATTCCAAAGATTCAAAGATGTCTAGTACAATAGTAAAAAGTCCTCTTTATAATAAACTAGCTACTAGGGTTTACAGAAGTAAGTAATTGATGCATAAATCCACTCCTAAAACACACAAACTCATATTAAAGTCCAGAAATGTGAATTTAACATAAAAACTAATGAAAACATCCCTAAAAGTAACTAGATCCTACTAAAAACAATGCCAAAAAGCGTATAAATTATCCGCTCATCAATAACCATAGCTTGCTTCAAACCCCTTACTCACGTAAGGTATTACTTGGACGACCCAGTGCACTTGCTAGTTAGTTGTGCGAAGTTGTAAGAGAGTAATGTGAACATTAACATTAAAATTTCGTGCACCAAGTTTTTGGTGCCGTTGCCGTGGATTGTTTGAGTTTAAACAACTGACGGTGAATCTTGTTGCTTAGATTAGGAAAATTTTGTCTTTTGAGTCAGAGTCTTTTATATTCTTTTCAAAAAAAATGTATAATATTTTTTCTTAGTTATTAAAAATACTTTTTCAAAACAAGTGTTACATTTACTGCCCAATTGGCTAGAGTGTTGGTCTGTGTTCTTGGTAATTGGGTACCTTCTTTTTAAAATTCTTTTTCAAAAAAATAATTTTTACATTAAATCTTGTGCCAAACTTTAAGTTTGGTGTTTTCTTGTTAATTTTTCTTTGGTTTTCGAAAATCTTATTTTGGTTTTTTAAAAATTTTAAGTTTGGTGTTTTCTTGTTAATTTTTCTTTGGTTTTCGAAAATCTTATTTTGGTTTTTTAAAAATTTTAAGTTTGGTGTTCTTTCTTCATGTTCTTGTGTTCTTTTGAGTCTTCAAAGTGTTCTTAAGTTTTCCTTGTGTCTTGATCTTAAAATTTTTAAGTTTGGTGTTCCTTGGTGATTTCCCTCCAAAATTTTCGAAAACAAGGAGCATTCGATCTAAAAATTTTTAAATCTTGTGCTATCTTATTATTTTTCTCTCTCCTCTTTAAATTCAAAAATATTTTTTCTCTCTATTTTAAAGCAAATTTTCGAAATTTACCTTTAAAATTCAGATTTTTTTTTCAAAATTTAAAACCTTTTTCAAAAAAAAAA
>NC_029788.2:25121072-25124928 GCF_000816755.2 Arachis ipaensis
TTTTAATTTATTTTATTTTCGAAATAAATGAATAAATAAATAAATAAAAATATTTTTTCTCTAATTTTACATCATCTCCCTTTCTCCATCATGGATCTAAGTGGAAATGAACAGTCCAGGAGGACTCTGGGGTCATATGCTAACCCCTCTACTGCTTCATATGGGAGTAGTATCTACATACCCTCCATTGGAGTCAGTAGCTTTGAGTTGAACCCTCAGCTCATTATCATGGTGCAGCAAAGCTGCCAGTACTCCGGTCTTCCACAGGAAGAACCTACAGAGTTTCTGGCACAGTTTTTACAAATTGCTGACACAGTACATGATAAGGAAGTAGATCAGGATGTCTACAGATTATTACTGTTCCCATTTGCTGTAAAAGACCAAGCTAAGAGGTGGTTAAATAACCAACCTAAGGCTAGCATAAAGACATGGAAACAGCTGACAGAAAAATTCCTAAATCAATACTTTCCTCCAAAACGGATGACACAGCTAAGGCTGGACATCCAAGGCTTTAAACAAGGAGATAATGAATCTCTTTATGATGCCTAGAAGAGATACAGAGAGATGCTAAGAAAATGCCCCTCTGAAATATTTTCAGAGTGGGTTCAGTTAGACATCTTCTATTATGGGCTTACAGAAAGAGCTCAGATCTCTCTAGATTACTCAGCTGGTGGATCTATCCACATGAGAAAGACAATTGAAGAAGCTCAAGAGCTCATTGATACAGTTGCCAGAAATCAGCATCTGTACCTAAGCAGTGACCCTTCCATGAAAGAAGAGGTTAAAACATTAACTGCTGAACTCAGTCCTGTAAAACAAGCTGCTGAATTCAATCAGCAATTGGACTTTCTAACAAAGCAGTTAGCCAAATTCAAAGATAGACTACAAGAGACAAGGATGGCTAATATAAATATGGAAGAACAATTGAAGCAAACAAAATAGCAGCTGTCAAAACAAATAACAGAAGAATGCCAAGCAGTTCAATTAAGAAGTGGAAAAATATTAAATACCCCATCTCAAGGCAGCAGGAAGCCAAGAAATGAGCAAACCACCCAAAATCCATCTGAGGACAGTAAGAGCCCAGAAAAAAATAATTCTGGCGTTAAAACGCCAGAGATTGGGTGGAAGGCTGGCGCTGAACGCCAGACCATGCTCAGGACTGGCGTTCAACGCCAGAAACAAGCAAAGAACTGGCGTTGAACGCCCAAAAGAAGCACAATTCTGGCGTTCAGACGCCAGGAGCAGATGAGGAGTTGGCGTCTAACGTCACTCCAGCTTCTAACTCTGGCACTCAATTGCCAGAGAGGGATCAGACACACACAAGTGCTGATGACAACCCATCTAAAAAGGCTTCTTCAACCACTTCTGTAGGAAATAAATCTACAACAACCAAGGTTGAGGAATATAAAGCCAAGATACCTTATCCTCAAAAACTCCGCCAAGAGGAGCAGGATAAGCAATTTGCTCGCTTTGCAGATTATCTCAAGACTCTTGAAATAAAGATTCCGTTTGCAGAAGCACTTGAGCAAATACCTTCTTACGCTAAGATCATGAAAGAGATCTTGAGTCATAAGAAGGATTGGAGAGAAATTGAATGAGTTCTCCTCACTGAAGAATGCAGTGCAGTCATTCTGAAAAGCCTTCCTGAAAAGCTTAAAGATCCCGGAAGCTTTCTGATACCATGCACATTAGAGGGAAATTGCACCAGGACAGCTTTATGCGATCTTGGGGCAAGCATCAACCTGATACCTCCATCCACCATCAGAACGCTTGGTTTAACTGAAGAAGTTAAACCAACCCGGATATGTCTCCAACTTGCTGATGGCTCCATTAAATACCCATCAGGCATGATTGAGGACATGATTGTCAGGGTTGGGCCATTTGCCTTTTCCACCGACTTTGTTGTGCTGGAAATGGAAGAGCACAAGAGTGCTAATCTCATTCTAGGAAGACCTTTCCTAGCAACTGGACGAACTCTCATTGATGTCCAAAAGGGGGAGGTCACCCTGAGAGTCAATGAGGATGAGTTTAAATTGAATGCTGTCAATGCCATGCAGCATCCAGACACACCAAAAGACTGCATGAAAGTTGATCTTATTGACTCTCTGGTGGAGGAGATCAACATGGCTGAGAGTCTCGAATCAGAGCTGGAAGACATCTTTAAAGATGTTTCGCCTGATCTAGAGGATTCAGAGGAATTGAAAGAGCCTTTGAAATTTCCTCAGGGAGAGGAAAAACCTCCTAAACCCGAGCTCAAACCATTAGCACCCTCCTTGAAATATGCATTTCTGGGAGAAAGTGATACTTTTCCAGTGATCATAAGCTCTGCTTTAAATCCACAGGAAGAGGAAGTACTAATCCAAGTGCTAAGGACACACAAGGCAACTCTTGGGTGGTCCATAAGTGACCTTAGGGGCATAAGCCCAGCTAGATGCATGCACAAAATCCTATTGGAGGATGATGCTAAGCCAGTGATTCAACCACAGAGGCGGCTAAATCCAGCCATGAAGGAAGTGGTGCAGAAAGAGGTCACTAAATTACTGGAGGCTGGGATTATTTATCCTATTTCTGATAGCCCCTGGGTGAGTCCTGTTCAAGTTGTCCCTAAAAAGGGAGGCATGACAGTGATTCATAATAAAAAAAAAATAAACTGGTTCCTACAAGAACAGTTACAGGGTGGCGCATGTGTATTGATTACAGAAGGCTCAATACAGCCACCAGAAATGATCATTTTCCTTTACCATTTATAAACTAGATACTAGAAAGACTAGCAGGTCATAATTACTACTACTTTTTGGATGGCTATTCAGGCTACAACCAAATTGCAGTAGATCCCCAGGATCAAGAGAAAATAGCATTCACATGTCCATCTGGAGTATTTGCTTACAGAAGGATGCCTTTTGGGCTGTGTAATGCGCCTGCATCCTTTCAGAGATGCATGCTCTCTATTTTCTCTGATATGGTGGAAAAATTTCTGGAAGTCTTCATTGATAACTTCTTAGTATATGGAGACTCATTCAGCTCATGTCTTGATCACCTGACACTGGTTTTGAAAAGATGCCAAGAGACCAACCTGGTTTTAAACTGGGAAAAATGTCACTTTATGGTGACTGAAGGGATTGTCCTTGGGCATAAAATTTCAAACAAGGGAATAGAGGTGGATCAAGCTAAAATAGAGGTAATTGAAAAATTACCACCACCTGCCAATGTTAAGGTAATCAGAAGCTTTCTGGGGCATGCAGGATTCTATAGGAGGTTTATAAAGGATTTTTCAAAAATTGCAAAACCTCTAAGCAACCTGCTAGCTGCCGACACGCCATTTGTGTTTGACACAGAGTGCCTGCAGGCATTTGAAACTTTGAAAGCTAAACTGGTCACAGCACCAGTTATCTCTGCACCGGACTGGACATTACCATTCGAATTAATGTGTGATGCCAGTGATCACGCCATTGGTGCAGTGCTGGGGCAGAGGCATGACAAGCTTTTGCATGTCATTTATTATGCTAGCCGTGTTCTGAATGATGCCCAGAAAAATTACACAACCACAGAAAAAGAATTGCTTGCAGTGGTTTATGCTATTGACAAGTTTAGATTATACTTAGTAGGATCAAAGGTGATTGTGTACACAGATCATGCTGCTCTTAAATATCTACTCACAAAGCAGGATTCAAAACCCAGACTCATAAGATGGGTGTTACTTCTGCAAGAGTTTGATATAGAAATAAGAGACAGAAAAGGGATAGAAAACCAAGTGGCTGACCATCTGTCCCGGATAGAACCAGTGGAAGGGGCGTCCTCCCCCTCTATTAAGATCTCTGAAACCTTTCCGGATGAGCATTTGTTCGCCATTCAGGAA
>NC_029788.2:25125079-25131661 GCF_000816755.2 Arachis ipaensis
GATGCAAAGTACTACTTGTGGGATGAACCCTATCTCTTTAAGAGATGTGCAGACGGAATAATCCATAGGTGTGTGCCTAAGGAAGAAGCACAAAGGATCCTATGGCATTGCCATGGATCACAATATGGAGGTCATTTCGGAGGTGAGCGAATAGCCACCAAGGTCCTCCAATGTGGTTTCTACTGGCCTACACTCTATAGAGATTCCCGAGGGTTTGTACGTAACTGTGACAGTTGCCAGAGAGCTGGTAATTTACCTCTCAGTTACACCATGCCTCAACAAGGAATCTTGGAGATTGAGTTGTTTGATGTATGGGGAATTGATTTCATGGGGCCTTTTCCACCATCATACTCAAACACTTATATTCTGGTGGCAGTTGACTATGTATCAAAATGGGTAGAGGCCATTGCCACACCCACCAATGATACTAAAACAGTACTAAAGTTCCTCCAGAAACATATATTCAGCAGATTTGGTGTCCCTAGGGTACTAATCAGTGATGAGGACACTCACTTCTGCAACAAACAGCTTTACTCTGCCATGGTCCGATATGGGATTCGCCATAAGGTGGCAACTCCATATCATCCGCAGACAAATGGACAAGCTGAAGTTTCTAACAGAGAACTAAAAAGAATCCTAGAACGGACTGTGAGTACCCGTAGAAAGGATTGGGCACGAAGCTTGGATGATGCTCTGTGGGCTTACAGAATAGCATTCAAGACTCCTATAAGGACCTCTCCATACCAACTTGTGTATGGTAAGGCATGCCACCTGCCCGTGGAACTGGAACATAAAGCCTACTGGGCAACCAGATTCCTAAACTTTGATGCCAAATTAGCTGGAGAAAAAAGATTGCTCCAGCTGAATGAGCTAGAGGAATTCAGATTCACTGCTTTCGAAAATGCCAAGCTTTATAAAGAAAAATAAAAAAGGTGGCATGACAGAAAGCTGTCATCTAGAATCTTTGAACCAGGACAAAAGGTTCTGTTGTCTAACTCTAGGCTCAGGCTATTCCCCGGGAAACTGAAGTCCTGGTAGAGGGGACCATATGTGATTACAAGTGTATCACCATATGGTTATGTGGAGCTTCAAGATATTGATTCTGATAAGAAGTTCATTGTTAATGGACAGAGAATCAAGCACTATCTTGAAGGCAATATTGAGCAAGAGTGCTCAAGGCTGAGGCTAGAGTAAAAACTCAGCAAGGTCCAGCTAAAGACAATAAAGAAGCGCTTGCTGGGAGGCAACCCAGCCATGGGGCATCACTTCCTCTAAGAATTTTGCCCTATTCTTGATTTTATTTGTTTATATAAAGTTCAATGATACTAAGGTAAAGAGTCAATTGTATAAGTTTACAGGGTTACAGAAGGATTCTGCACACAAAACAGAGAAAAAGAGCTCACTGGCAAGAAAACGCCAGTAAAGTCTGTTTTGGGCGTTCAACGCCCAAAAGAAGCATCCACTGGGCGTTGAACGCCAGTAAGGATAGCCATCTGGGCGTTAAACGCCAGAAAGAAGCATCTTCTGGGCATTGAACGCCAGAAAGAAGCTCCTTCTGGGCGTTTAACGCCAGATTTACAGCGTCCTGGGCATTCAGAAAAACGCCCAGTGACAAAGGAGTTCCTGGCGTTCAACGCCAGAAAGAAGCAACAGATGGGCATTGAACGCCCAGGAGAAGCAGCAGTTGGGCGTTGAACGCCCAAAACATGCAGCGTTTGGGCGTTCTAACGCCAGGATGGTGGGGAGGAGGTAAATTCGTTTTTTTTCTTCATATTTTTTATTTTAATCTTAAGGGTCTAAGATCTGTGATCTCGGAAGTCAAGTTCGATCTGAAAGAAGATGAATATCCGGAGATCCAAGAGCAGATTCGAAACAAGAACTGGGAAGTCCTAGCTAATCCTGAAACGAAAGTGGGAAGGAATATGGTTCAAGAATTCTATGCTAATCTGTGGCAAACAGACAGGCAGAGAATATCTGGAGCTGCCCTCTATGACTATAGGACTGTGGTCAGAGGAAAGATTGTTCACATCCACCCTGACAAAATCAGGGAGATCTTTAAGCTACCTCAGCTGAAAGATGACCCAGACTCCTTCAATAGGAGAATGATGAGAATTAACAAGGGCCTGGATAAGATTCTAGAGGATATATGCATCCCTGGAGCCAGGTGGACCACCAGCACGAAGGGTGCCCCAAATCAACTCAAGAGAGAAGATCTCAAACCAGTCGCCAGAGGATGGCTGGACTTCATTGGGCATTCTATATTTCCCACTAGCAACCGTTCTGAAGTCAATATTAGAAGAGCAGTGATGATCCATTGCATTATGTTGGGAAAAGAAGTAGAAGTTCATCAACTGATCCCATCTGAATTCTACATACTTGCCAACAAGAACTCCAAGGATGCCAGGTTGGCTTATCCAAGCCTAATCTCTATGCTCTGCAAAGATGCTGGAGTAAAGATGGGAATAACAGAGTATATCTCAGTGGAGCAACCAATCACTAAAATCACAATGGAAAAACAACAAATGCAGGATGACCCCATCAAGAGGAGGGCGCAAGAATTCCTACCAGAACTCCCTCAATTTGAATACTGGGAGCATCTTGAGGCATCTGTCACTAAGTTGCAAGAAACCATGGACCAATTGAAGGAAGAACAGCAAAATCAAAACAGCATACTTTGCAAACTGCTCAGAGAACAAGAAGTGCAAGGGCATGAATTAAGAGAACTAAAGCGTCAGAAACTATCTCTTGAAAGGCTAAGCACTCCACAGACTAAAGAGGCATCCGCTTCCCAAAGTCAAGGTTGTTGAGTTCTGATCCTAACCTTAACCCTGTGATAACTTTTTTTCTATTATTTGAGTTTCACCTTAGGAGTCATATAATGGCAATAAGTATTTATATTTTGATTTTATCCCCAATTAAGCTATAATTTATTTTTCTCATCATCATTAAACATGAATAAAATAGAAGATTTTCTTTAGAATAAGGAGGCAATATTTTTTGAATTTTAATAAAAGAATAGAGGATATATGCATCCCTGGAGCCAGGTGGACCACTAGCACGAGGGGTGTCCCAAATCAACTCAAGAGAGAAGATCTCAAACCAGTTTCCAGAGGATGGCTGGACTTCATTGGGCGTTCTATATTGCCCACCAGCAACTGTTCTGAAGTCAATATTAGAAGAGCAGTGATGATCCATTGCATTATGTTGGGAAAAGAAGTAGAAGTTCATCAACTGATCCCATCTGAATTCTACATACTTGCCAACAAGAACTCCAAGGATGCCAGGTTGGCTTATCCAAGCCTAATCTCTATGCTCTGCAAAGATGCTGGAGTAAAGATGGGAATAACAGAGTATATCTCAGTGGAGCAACCAATCACTAAAATCACAATGGAAAAACAACAAATGCAGGATGACCCCATCAAGAGGAGGGCACAAGAATTCCTACCAGAACTTCCTCAATTTGAATACTGGGAGCATCTTGAGGCATCTGTCACTAAGTTGCAAGAAACGATGGACCAATTGAAAGAAGAACAGCAAATTCAAAACAGCATGCTTTGCAAACTGCTCAGAGAACAAGAGGTGCAAGGGCGTGAATTAAGAGAACTAAAGCGTCAGAAACTATCTCTTGAAGGACCAAGCACCCCACAGACTAAAGGGGCATCCGCTTCCCAAAGTCAAAGTTGTTGAGTTCTGATCTTAACCTTAACCCTGTGATAACTTTTTTTCTATTATTTGAGTTTCACCTTAGGAGTCATATAATGGTA
The DNA here is from genome assembly GCF_000816755.2 of Arachis ipaensis. Classification (NCBI taxonomy): domain Eukaryota; kingdom Viridiplantae; phylum Streptophyta; class Magnoliopsida; order Fabales; family Fabaceae; genus Arachis; species Arachis ipaensis. The sequence goes on from NC_029788.2 coordinate 25,128,844, forward strand.
ATTAGTATTTATATTTTGATTTTATCCCCAGTTAAGCTATAATTTATTTTTCTCATCATCATTAAACATGAATAAAATAGAAGATTTTCTTTAGAACAAGGAGGCAATAATTTTCAAGTTTTTAATAAAACAAATTCTAATTGTTTACATGTGGTGGCAATGATTTCTGCCTTCTGAATGAATGCATGAGCGGATATTTTATACGCTTTTTGGGGTTAATTTCATATAGTTTTTAGTATGTTTTAGTTAGTTTTTAGTTTATTTTCATTAGTTTCTAGGAAAAATTCATATTTCTAGACTTTACGATGAGTTTGTGTTTTTTTCTGTAATTTCAGGTAATTTCTGGCTGAAATTGAGGGAGCGGAGCAAAAATCTGATTCAGGCTGAAAAAGGACTGCTGATGCTGTTGGATCCTGACCTCTCTGCACTCGGAATGGAATTTCTGGAGCTACAGGAGTACAATTGACGCGCTTCTAATTGCGTTGAAAAGTAGACATCCAGGGCTTTCCAGCAATATATAATAGTTCATACTTTGCTCAAGAATAGACGACGTAAATTGGCGTTCAACGCCAGTTCCATGTTACAGTCTGGCGTCCAGCGCCAGAAACACGTTACAAGTTGGAGTTCAATGCCAGAAACAGGTTACAGCCTGGTAGGAAGAAAAGGGTGAGCCATGTGTCTGTGGTGAAGGAATGTTGAGCAAAATTAAGCCAAAGGCTGCTGCAACATTTGCCACAAAGCCTTCAAAGAATAATAAGCTCTCTGAGCAAAACAAAGAAGGAAAAGTTAGCAAGGGAACAAGCCAAAGTAAAGCCTTATAGCAGAAAACTTAGTAAACCTTTAAGGAAACATCTCTTATGAAATAGCAAACAATAAATGAACCACCATTGTCTAGATAAAAACCCCATGGACCAAATTCAACTATATGCTCAATAAGGATATGCACACTTCTCTGTTTCATGTCATTCTCTCTTTTGTTTGATGCTTGCTTGGGGACAAGCAAGATTTAAGTTTGGTGTTGTGATGCCAGGGCATCTTAGCCTAGTTTTACTAGTCTTTTTCCTTTGTTTTTAATAGGTTTTATACACTTTCTTGAGTTACAAGTAAGCCATTTGGGTAGAAATTCATGTGTACTTGGATTCAATCAACCATGAGTAAATTGATGCATTTTCATGAGGTTTTGTGCTATTATTGCTTATATGTCAAGGATGAGAAGAAGCCTCATGATTTTAGCATAGCTTTGATGCATTTGTTGATTGATGATAGGTGACCAAAAGACTTGGAGGAAGGTTGAAGAAAGGGGATGGCAGGAATGGAAATGAAGGCAGCATTGAGAAGATCACGTTTGAATTCACGTTTGCCTCAAACGTGAACTCAAACGTGGATAACAACAAAGCCACCCTGGAGGAAGCTAACGTTTGTGCCAACGTTTGCCTCAAACGTGAGGTCAAACGTTGGCTTAATAAGAACCCTGGAGGAGCTCAACGTTTGTGCCAACGTTTGCCTCAAACGTGAGGTTAAAGGTTGGCTGAAAATTGCTTTGGAGGGATCACGTTTGAGCTCACGTTTGACCTCAAACGTGAACTCAAACGTGAGTGACAGCAAATCCCCATTCTGCATGATGCCATTATACGAATACGTTTGAGTCCACGTTTGCCTCAAACGTTGACTCAAACGTAAATGATCCCAAAGTCCATAGTACAAACGGATTTCTTCTCAAGACGAAGAGCAATCAACAGAGGCTATCTTCAACCCAATTCCATCAAGGCCAAGGGCCCAAATTCAAGGCTTAATGATCATTAGAAGGAAGTGTATAAATAGAAGCTAGTTTGATTTAGAGAGGACCCTTTTTCTTCTTTTAGAATTTTTACTTGTAATTTTGAGAGTTTTTACTTTGATTTTGAATCTTGGAGAATTGGGAGGAGAATTGAGTTCTCTTCCTCTGGATTTTCTTGTTTTCTTTTCTGCAAAGCTTTACTTGAGTCTTAGGTGTTGAGAATTGAGAAAATTCTGTCTCAATCTCACCTTGAGATCTCTTTGTTCCTTTCTCTGCATAATTCAAGATTTGGTGATTTGAATTCAAGTTTCTTTACTGTTTTGATCTTTAATTTGTTTGCAATTGTTCTTTGATTTGGATCAAGGAAGGCAGTGAGATCTAGACTTGGATTTCTAGTCTCATCCAACCTGTGAGATTTGCATTTTCATTTTAATTCATCTGCTGAATGCTTCTTCAAGCTAATTTACTTTTCTGTTTGAGATCTACTTCAATTCAATTCATCTTCTACTCTTCTGCTTGTTGCAATTTACTTGTGATTGTTTAATTTCTGCACTCCCAGTTCCCAAATCCTTTTATTATTCAAGCAATTTATATTTCTTGCAATTTAAGTTTTAGTTATTTACATTTCTTGCAATTCAAATTTCTGCAATTTACATTACTTGCACTTTAAGATTCAGCTCTTTTAATTCTTCTGCACTTTAAATTCTTGTCAATTATCCCTCTCCCTTTAAATTCCATGCAATTTAGCTTCTGTTGGATACAAATCACTCAAATCAACTCTTGTTCGCTTGACTAAATCAACCACTAAACTAAAGTTGCTCAATCCTTCAATCCCTGTGGGATCGACCTCACTCACGTGAGTTATTATTACTTGATGCGACCCGGTACACTTTCCGGTGAGTTTTGTGTTGGATCGTTTTCCACACATCAATTTATACAACATAAAATTTTTGAAGAGATTATTTAAAGCATATTATTAGATAATATTGGTCATAAAAATTAATATTATTGGATAATAATATTTGAATTAGATTCTTACTA
>NC_029788.2:25131733-25132254 GCF_000816755.2 Arachis ipaensis
AATTAATCTCAATAAAATCAAGTAAATGATTAAAATACATTTAAATGAATAAATAAATAAAAAATACCTTTAAAAATATGCCACGTCAACTATGCTATTAGTGGATGAACTTCAATTTTGATAATATATAATAGGTTAAATTACATAGTTGGTCCCTACACTTTCAGTAAAATTGTAAATTTGTCTCTATATTTTAAAAGTTTATAATTGGATCCCTAAAGAGAATTAAAATTTGTAATTTAGTCTCCGTCGTTCAAAAAATGTTTGATTTAACAGACTATTCTCAGCATATTCTCTATTTTAACAGAATATTTTTAGTATATTCTGAGAATATTCTGTTAAAATAACACTTTTTGACCGATAGAGACTAAATTACAAATTTTAATTCTTTTTAGGAACCCAATTACAAATTTTTAAAGTGTAGGAACCAATTTACAATTTCACTAAAAATATAAAAACCAACTGTATAATTTAACTTATATAATATAATAGGTAATACAGGTATCCTTTATAAATATATA
>NC_029788.2:25133024-25143984 GCF_000816755.2 Arachis ipaensis
CTATTACCATACCTAATGCTAATTTCCAGCCTATTAAGCACAATTTTTTTAATTTATTTTTTTAATTTTTTTCCTTTTCTTGTTTCCTGTAGTGAAATTAATTGAAATATTTTTAATTTAATATCTATAATTTCACACATAACATTCATACTTTCACACAAATAATATACATAATTTCATATTCAACATCTATATTTTTTAAGATATGTATATATTTTTTAAATTATCTCACATGTGCATTAATAGATCATAATTTTAAATTATTTTAATATTATTCTAATTATCAATCATTATAATATAGTTGTCAAACATACATAATTAGTATTTATATGATTTCATTTACCATTCGTGAGTGTAAATTCTAGAGCCAAAATTTTTTATTTTATTTTTAAATTTTCTTTTGTTAACTATTTCATACAATAATAATACATTCTTTGTTTTAAGATCTTTTTTTAGGTATATATTAAAATTTTTTCATCTTTTATCAATGTTATTTTTATTCTTTTAATTATATAATTAGTGTTCTTACTCAACTTATTTTCTTTTGTCCTTGCAGTAGAATTGTCTTTTATTATCACAATACATTTACAATGCATCACAATAATCATGTTCTAACTCAAGCTGTTTCGTTGATTCGACTGCTAGTTTTATGAATGTAAGAGTTCACTAAAGCAGAGGTTGTGAACTTCATTTTTTTGAACGATACTTGGATTTCTTATATATTATAACTAATCTAGTAAAATGTAGGTGAAGTTATTTTTTGTAGGGAAGTTGAATTTATTATTGAATTAAATGTGGTTATTCTTGCTTTGACGCATTATATGGATAATAGATTATGAAACTTAATTAATAAGAGGATGATCTAAATTTGCACGAATTCTACATATTTAATCTGATTAAACTATTTTCATTAGTTGTCGTTACAAAAATAATTCTAATGTATATGCATCTAAGGTCTAGAATTAAATACCATAGATATTATTTAAATAACTTAATTCTAATATTAGAATTTGATTAGTTTTGTTTCAAAAAAGTTGAGATAACTTTATTAGTTAAGTCTATTTAATTTAGATATATAATATTTAATTTATTAATTTTTAATTTTATATTTTTATTAGTGTATTTTATCAGAGAGAAGAGAGAGCTTCTCTCTCTAAAAACTAACTACAAAGCTCAAAACTAAACTCATTGGTAACTAACTTCTAAAGTGATCAATGATCCTAAGTCATCCATCTCTCTCCTCCCTTAATCCTTCATCCTTTTATTCCTTTCCCTTAGCAATTTGGCGCCAAAAATGGGTTCAGAAACCCTCTCAAATCGCCAGGCACGTGTTGCATTAATGAGGTCATGTGCCATCATCGGCGCGTGCGCGCATGGTACGCGTGCGCGTCCCTGGTCGATTCTGCAATGTGCGCGCGAGCGCCTTGTGCGCGTGCGCGTGCATGGCTGACTTTGCTTCTTTGACTTTTTTATGCTTCTCTCCACTTGTATGCTTCCTTCCTTGCTTCCTTCGATCCATGCCTAGTTTCAACCTGAGGTTACTAGCAAACACATCAAGGCATCGTATGGAATTAAACAGAAACTAGAATTCACCAAGACAAGGCTTAAAAAGCATGTTTTTACACTTAAGCACAATCATGGAAGAGATAACAAAACCATGCTAATTCTTAGGCTAAATGTGACAAAAGGTTATCAAAATGTTCTAAATTCAAGGCAAAACAAACCGTCAAATTGGAGTTTGTCAGTCATCGTCGTCTTCCCCCAGCTGACCAGTAGCACTGTTGCCTCCAGCTTGCATATACTCATTGTACATCTCCATCTGCTCTCACAAATGATCTAGCTGCTCCAGCTTCTCCGTCAGGTTCGAGCTGATGGCAACGGCTCCTCCCACGCATGCAAGAAGGTCATTGTACCTTTGCTCAGATTGCTCCGCTTATTGGTGAAGCTCCTGTGTCAGCTTCTGCACCTCCTCTCTCAAGTCGACAAATTCCTGGGGATCGACAGGGCTGATGGCAGAGGCAGAGGAAGTCGTTAATGCAGAGGAGCGGAGGCCAATGGCGAAGAATGACCCCAACCCGAAGCGGCGATTCTTTTGGGGTTCAGAGGCGGTCTCGCGCCAAACCCTATTAGGATCTACCACTGAGGTCTCGGAATCGGCTTCGTCATTCCCACTAGCCAGCTGAGATTGCTGAATCGCGACCTCCAATCTCTGCGTATAATCCTCCTGTGTTACACACGTTGTAATTAGGATAACAGTTAATTGACTTTAAACTAAATAAATTTGAAACTTAGAATTAATTGAAACTCACATAATGAGCCACAGATTGTTTGTCAGTAAATCTCTCCTTGTTGGATTTTAAGGTATGGGTATACTTGAAGGTCTCCGCCAGTATCGCCTCACGGTCCAACGACTTAGACTACACATATTCAAATCAACCAATAAAATAAATCAACATATAACTAATTCAAGTAACTATTAACAAGCATTACCAAACTACTTATCAGTCTGCTCTTCGTCTTTATGAAGGTTGCTGACCTACCCATATACTTCGACGACCTCGGCAAAGCCTTGTTAGCGACATTCATTAGACAGAAATGCTTGAACCCTTTATCATTTCTAAAATCAACCTCCAGTTCCTTCTTGATAGATGGACAGATCCAGGTCGTTAGGTGGTCGTGCCCCTGACGAACGTCACTTGTAAAACCCGCAAAATTAGTAAATAATTAGCTAATAAATTAATTATTAATCAGGAAAATTAGAAAACAGAATTTTATAGGTTGATGAGATAGAGTTAATTAAAATAAAAATTTTGATATTAATTTCAAAAAATTTGGCTCAAGATTGAACTGAACGAGCCGAACCGATCGAACCAGATTCGTATTAGACCCAAGCCCAACTTAACTCCCCTTAATCAAATGAGCACAGCTCATTCTCCTCCCCCATTTGGCATGCAAACATGCTGGAAAGCTCAGCATGAAGGGAGAGAGCATGTAGCACTTCTAAACCCTCACTCAAATTTCATTTCTCAATAACTTTTGATCCGAAACTCCCATTGACGAACTGTTTACGACCACGCGTTCACCGCGACGAGCTCTATAAAACCCATGGAACAATTTGGTAGGTAACTCACTATTCTCTTCTCAGCCACTTTTTCCCAATTTCGAAAATTTATGTTGAAAATTGTTCAATTTCAGTGTTTAGAATCAAATTAACTTGGTGGACTTGCCGGATCTTGCCCCAATTTTCCGTTGGTAAGGTTAGAATCTTAGAACTCTAGTTAATTCATTAATTTGGTGTTTTGGGTATTGAATTTTGGAAATATGCTTGTGATAATTATGTTAGGTGCATGTAAATATGTGATATGAGGTAATTGGATATGTTGGAAGCTTGGTGAGAGTTCTAGTTGCTGGATTTTTGGCGGTTGAGGCTTACAACTTTGCCTTGTGGGTTACCTCGGATTAATACGCGGAAATCGGCCAAGGTATGGTTTAGGTTTTGCATATTTAATATGTAATGTTCTGTGAAAACTTAGGCTAAACGACCCTAGGATAAGTTGAAATGTGTAAATATGTTAATGTTTAGTAACTTTGATGCATTTATTGAATGATATTGAGAATGAATAGTGATTGATGATTTTGCTGAAAGTGTGGTGTTGGTGTTTGATGATGAATTCAATTAAGTTTGATGGAAGTTGATTTAGTGTACTTGATATAAATTAGCAATTCTTGATATAAATGTTGAGCCATTCATGAGCGTGGTGTGGAGTATTTATTGTTGGTAATTGTTGAATAAAAGGGTTAAGTGTATATGTTGGAATACGTGACAAGGGAATTATGTGTATACATGAGTATGCTTGCCATTGATTTAGGTTGAGGGATTGTGAAGATGTATGTGTATATGTAGGGAGTTAGTTATTGAATGATTGAGAATATTGGGTGTAGTGTGTTGTAAAATGAATGGAAGGTATGGAGTTGAGTATTGTAACACCTTAACTTTTAGCACGTTATGATCGTACCAAAAGTAAGGAGTTACTAACCTGCTTTCTTTTATTATCTGTTTAATATTGAGCCTTTACGTCGATATCGCGTTTCAATTTTTAAGAAAATGCCTGAAAAGTTTGCTTTTATTAATTTAAATCATATATCAAAGATCCTCAAGTAATACTAATCACATAGTTATTAATAATAATAAATATCATACAACAGAATTCAAATAAAACTCAGTTACAACTCCTATCCCTTTGTATAAAACACGTTCTCAGTAGGGAATGGGAATGTCGTAAAAGTAATGATTAACATGCAAATAATTAACTTACTCAATAAAACCATATTTTTATCAAACCTTTTGAAAATACTTTTTACTATTACTTTATATAATTAATTACCTTCTTTAAATTTCCGAACTTAAGACAAATCTCAATCACAATCTCAGTTCTCAATCACCTCAATACACAAATTAATAGCACAGGAAACAGATCAACACACAAACAAATAGCAATAAGACAAACAGCACAATCACAGAGAGACAAGATAAGCAAACACAATCAAATACAAATGTGCAAACAATGATGATGCATGTCTAGTCCTATCGCAGGTAATGAGCTCATTTGTCGGTTTCGACCCGCACCCGACGCAATCCAACTCGCAAGTCAAATAAGGCATTCCAATGGCATAACCTCTGCAAGTTTCTACTTCTTGCAAGCGCTGATTCTACAGCTGAAGTATGTCGAACATGACCTCTGCAAGTACTTGCAGGCACTGATTCTCCAGCTGAAGCATGTGCCACTTTCTCCTGGAAGCCATTCTATACACACGGGTATCCTGCACAATTATTCACACATAAAGCCCATGACTTAACATTCTCACATCGACACCCTAACTAGTTACTTTCTGTCACCCTCTCGTGACTTTTTATTCATTTCATAATCACATGTGTCGTATTCTCTTTTCTCTTTCCTTCTTTCTCTTAACAAACCGAACTTAAATAATAACTTGAAACAAAATCTATTCTCAAAAAAACTGAGTGTAAAACCTTTTACTTCCTTAATAAATCAAGCTGAAAATAAGACTTTCTGTAATAAATCGAAATCAAATAGTTTTCAATAATTAAAACGTTTTTTTTTTAAGTTAAGCCACTTTCTATTTTAATAAAATTCAGACCTTTCAAATCTTATCATTCTTATGTTATTAAGTCAAACCAATAATTATTAATAAATCAAATCAATAATTTCTCAAAATAAGCTTATAAATCAGATTTTAAAAATGAAATCACTTTTCGTATATTTTTACAAAAATTGGACAGCATCTCCCTTTAAAATTGGAATTCACTACCCTTTTTGGGTCCCAACCGAACTATTCTCAACTTTTTTTTTCAATCGTTTCCAATAACACAAACTAATTCCAATATCAAAAATTATTTTCAAATCTCAATTCAATACCAACACATCAAACCAAAATCAATCTCACCAGTTAATCACTCACAACAATAAAACCAGTCATAATCACAGCCATAACCCAAACTCAATTCATCAATTACTCATACAACAAGTTTTCAATAATCAACTCAGCATATTCAAATTAATAAATAATCCTAGATTAATCACCATTTACAGCCACAATTCAACCAATTTCATCACATTCAATTATATTCACAATCACCAGCAATCTCAATTTTATCAATTTTTATCAGTTAATCAAACGAGATATTTATGAATTATTTGCAGTTACTCACTAAATTTCAATGGCGTTCGTAAATTAAAACAGTTAATTTTGAAATAAATCTTCTACCTCCGTACGAAATCAAAGCCAATGAAAATTCTGGAGAAGCTTTTTGATCGAGCTGCTGAAGAAGAAAATGTCAAAAATCGCTCGTATCTCCTAGAACTCCAATTGGTCGAACTCAAGGGGTAGGAGAGCTACGTCACCGTCAACTTCCATCGATCAAAAGTGGCGCCAACGTGTAGAGGAGGAGGATATGAATACTTTTACCAGATTAGATTTTTTATTGGAGTTACGAACCGCAAGACATTGAAACCAAAAGTTCTCGGGTTCCATGGAACTTACGTCCCTCTCTCTCTCTATTTTTTTTTTCTTTCTTAACGCTAAAGGGAGAAATGAGATGCTGATGACGATGATTAATGAAATTAGGAAGCTTAGGTGACGTTAGTTTTTATATATATATTTTGATAAATGAACTCCAATTTGTTGACTAGTACTTATTAAATCTTGTTCTATAATTTGATTTGGTCTTGTAGTCCAAATAAGCCTGTACCATGATATATCTGGAATAGTAGTTATTAGTGAAACAAAAATACTTGTACAAACCATCAAAATAATTCCACCCCCAACGGTAAAATGATGAAAATCTTGGTGATATTCCGAACCATTCATGAACATCACAGCAAAGAGGATTAAAACGTTTATAGCTCCCACGTAAATAAGTAGTTGTGCGGCAGCTACAAAATGGGAGTTTGATAAAATATAAAATAAAGATATACAAATAAGAACTAGTCCCAATGAAAAAGCAGAAAAAATGAGGTTGGTAAAAAATACTACTCCTAAACTTCCTAATACAAGACATAATCCCAAAAAGACTAAAAGAAAATCATGTAGTGGTTCAGGTAAATCCATTATATGTAAAATAAAAGATAAATGCATCAAAATTTTATGACCTTTTTAATACGATTAGGAAAATCTTTTATCTACGAGATTTCTCTCTGCATTGAATTTCATCAAATCCTAACAAATCGGAATATGTACCAGTTAAGTTATGGGATTTATGTTATTTCATTCGTTATACGAAAGAGTAGGTCGAGAAACTATATAATATATAATAGAAGTATATATTAGTATATAAGTCTAACTAAATATAAGTCTAACTATATAGATATATAGTTATAGAATAGTTATAGAACAGATATCGAAATGAAATAGATAGAATAAAAGAATATTTTAATAATAAGAAATTTATTTTGAAAATATGGAATAGTTTTTTTTTTTCTATTTAATCTTATTATTTTATAAATTTATATTATTCTGTTTCATATCTATTTATATATATGATATATGAAACAGAATAATGTGAAATCTAATATGATTTATATTTCTATATTAATATTGAATTCTTATAAATAAATAAATAAAACGATTTTATTATATCCTATTTTTTTTATTTAGAATAGTTCGAATTGTATAATCATCAATTACTGACATTGGTAATCGGCCTAAAGCAATTTGATTATAATTCAATTCATGACGATCATAAACTGAAAGTTCATATTCTTCAGTCATTGATAAACAATTTGTTGGACAATACTCAACACAATTACCACAAAATATACAAATTCCGAAATCAATACTGTAATTAAGCAAACGTTTCTTTCGAATATCTGTTTCCAGTTTCCAATCAACAACGGGTAAATCTATAGGACATACACGAACACATACTTCACAAGCAATGCATTTATCAAATTCAAAATGGATTCGACCGCGAAAACGTTCTGATGTAATTAATTTTTCATAAGGATATTGAATAGTTACGGGTAAACGATTTGCGTGGGATAAGGTAATCATGAAACTTTGACCAATGTATCTTGCAGCTCGGATTGTTTGTTGACCATAATTCATGAACCCAGTTACCATAAGGAACTAATAATAATAATAATAATAATAATAATAATAATAATAATAATAATAATAATAATAATTATAATTTTTTTATCTTTTTTTTATAAATCTACACTACTAGAAAAGTAGTTATTACAGAGGGATATTTCCGACGGATTTTATCCCACGGAAATACAGACGGAATTACAGAGGGATTTTTTGTCGGAAAACAAAAAAAAATGAATTAGCATAAATTACAGACGGAAAAAAAAATCCGTTGATAATTCTGTCGGAAAAATTAATTTTTTTTCCGTGAAAAATAGTTACAGACGGAAAATTTGTCTGTAATTAAATGGACAAAACGCTGTATTCTATTAAATTATTACAGACGGAAAATCCGCCTGTAATTTAAAATTTTCCGTCGAAAATATTTGATATTTTAGGTTTATGATGGTTGAGGTTATGTTTATCCACGAGCTCCATTCATTCACAGCACACAAATCAAACCTAGCATTCCCCACAGCGCCACCGCCGACGATCTTCTTCTTCTCCTTTCCTCACCCACAGCGCCACCGCCAGCCACTCTAACCGCCACAGCTACTTTCTCCTTCTTCTCCTCTTCTTTAAACACTGAACCAGTAGAATACAGCCCCTGTGTCTCTCGTTCGCAGAACAAAGCAAGCTCAAGCTCCACCACCGCTGCGCCTCTCTCTCCTTTTATCCCCTTCAGTTCTGGCTCGCATACCTTCGCGCAAGCCCTAGCTCCGTGGCGACCAAAATCGGTTCCACCGTCAGCCGCGGTTCCACCTCTCTCTTGCCCCCTGTTCGAACCGATATGGTGCGTGAACTAGGGTTTTGGTTTTGTGGCAGTGGTTGTTCATCGGAGAGCCACTGGCGATGCTCCTATTCTCAAGCATTCTAAATTCAAGGTGATCTTCGTATTGGCAGCATTATATTTTTCCCAGACTTCAACTCAAAATTCATATGATTTTTTTTGCTTATCGTAATCGCTGTGCTTTCTCATTGCTTATTGTGATCTATGTGCTTTTTCAGTTTCTTTTTTAGTTACTAATTCAAACTTTTGATTGAGGACCATGATTGGTTTGAATCTGAATTATAATTGTTTACAATATTTTGTCAGTATTAGTTTGGGAGGGAACTTGACAATGGTGGATCTTCCTGGTATAACTAGGGTTCCTGTTCATGGCCAGCCTGAAAATATCTATGATCAGATCAAGGATATTATCATGGAGTATATTAGGCCTGAAGAGAGCATTATTCTGAATGTTCTTTCTGCTACCGTTGATTTTACTACTTGTGAATCCATAAGAATGTCTCCATCTGTGGATAAAACTGGTTTGAGAACCTTGGCTGTTGTAACAAAGGCTGATAAGTCTCCTGAAGGCTTGTTGGAGAAGGTAACTGCTGATGATGTTAACTAGTTTGAGTCTCATCCAATGCTTTCAAAGATTGACAAATCCATTGTTGGTGTTCCTGTTCTGGCACAGAGGCTAGTTCAAGTTCAAGGCATGATCATATCCAAAACTCTGCCCGAAATTGTGAAGAAAATCAATGAGAAGCTGACTTAATTTCACCAAGATGCTCAACCAGAAGTTCTCCCTCAATCACAGGTACCTCTTCATATCTTTTAGCTGACTTCAAATTAAATTATGCAAAAATATTTATCTAATTTTTTTATTTGGTTCTTGGTTGGAATCTGATTGCGACCATCGTTTCGATGGGGCCTATTGAGATCCCTTCTCAGTCAACAGAGCCTATTAAGATTCCTACCGCTAACTATGAGTTTGGTGCAACCTTTATTGTGCTTGGTTTAGTTGATGCTTTTGGGGAGAATATTGACTGATGGAAGGCTCAATGCAAGAGTCAAGTGTGACGTCTCTGAAAATCTCACTCTTAAAGCCAATGCTCAGGTATTTATGCTCCTTTTCTATTATAAGGGAAATGCCAGATCAATTAGAATTCCAGTCCATTTTAGAGGCCTGTCACTCATCTGAGAGTGGAGGACATTTTGGTCCTCAAAGGACAGCTAGAAAGATCTTAGACTGTGGATTCTGGTGGCCTACCCTTTTTAGAGACGCTGCTGAGTTCTGTAAATCTTGTCTCCCATGCCAGAAATTTGGTAATATATCCAGGAGGGATGAGATACCTCAACAAATTATGCTTTTCTGTGAAATTTTTTATGTTTGGGGCATTGACTTCATGGGTCCATTTCCAAATTCTAATGGATATTTTTATATATTGTTAGCTGTGGATTATGTTTCCAAATGGGTGGAAGCAATTCCTACCCGCACTGATGATGCTAACACTGTTGTTTCCTTTGTGAGAAACTGATGAGCGGATATTTTATACGCTTTTTGGGGTTAATTTCACATAGATTTTAGTATATTTTAGTTAGTTTTTAGTTTATTCTCATTAGTTTCTAGGCAAAATTCATATTTCTGGACTTTACTATGAGTTTGTGTGTTTTTCTGTAATTTCAGGTATTTTCTGGCTGAAATTGAGGGAGCTGAGCAAAAATCTGATTCAGGCTGAAAAAGGACTGCTGATGCTGTTGGATTCTGACCTCTCTGCACTCAAAATGGAATTTCTGGAGCTACAGAAGTCCAAATGGCGCGCTTTCAATTGCGTTAGAAAGTAGACATCCAGGGCTTTTCAGCAATATATAATAGTCCATACTTTGCTTAAGGATAGATGACATAAACTGGCGTTCAACGCCAGTTTCATGTTGTTGTCTGGCGTCCAGCGCCAGAAACAAGTTACAAAATGGAGTTCAACGCCAGAAACAGGTTACAACCTGGTGTTGAACGCCCAAAACAGCCCAGGCACGTGAGAAGCTTTAGTCTCAGCCCCAGCACACACCAAGCGATAAATATAATTGACTTCCTGACTAAGAATTGCAAGATAACCATAGATTGCTTCAAACCAACAATCTCCATGGGATTCGACCCTTACTCACGTAAGGTATTACTTGGACGACCCAGTGCACTTGCTGGTTAGTGGTACGAGTTGTGAAAAGTGTGATTCACAATTCGTGTACCAAGTTTTTGGCGCCGTTGCCGGGAATTGTTCGTGTTTGAACAACTGACGGTTTATTTTGTTTCTTAAATTAGGAAAATTTTTCTTTTTGGTTTAGAGTCTCTTATTATTGTTCTTGGTTAAAAATATCCTTCTTCAAAACAAGTGTTACATTTACTGTCCAATTGGCTAGAGCGTTGGTCTAACTCCGTGGCAGTTTGGTATACTTTTTTTAAAAAAATCTTTTTCAAAAATAATAATTTCTCTATTAAATTCTGTGCCAAACTTTAAGTTTGGTGTTTTCTTGTTGATTTTTCTT
>NC_029788.2:25144064-25146215 GCF_000816755.2 Arachis ipaensis
AAGAGGTGGTTAAATAACCAACCTAAGGCCAGCATAAGGACATGGAAACAGCTGACAGAAAAATTCCTGAATCAATACTTTTCCCCCAAAACAGATGACACAGCTAAGGCTGGACATCCAAGGCTTTAAACAAGGAGATAAGGAATCTCTTTATGATGTCTGGGAGAGATACAGAGAGATGCTACGAAAATGCCCCTCTGAAATGTTTTCAGAGTGGGTTCAGTTAGACATCTTCTATTTTGGGCTTGCAGAAGGAGCTCAGATGTCTCTAGATTACTCAGCTGGTGGATCTATCCACATGAGAAAGACAATTGAAGAGGCTCAAGAGCTCATTGATACAGTTGCCAGGAATCAGCATCTGTACCTAAGCAGTGACCCTTCCATGAAAGAAGAGGTTCAAACAGTAACTGCTGAACTCATCCCTGTAAAACAAGCTGCTGAATTCAATCAGCAATTGGACTTTCTAACAAAGCAGTTAGCCGAATTCAAGGATAAACTACAAGAGACAAGGATGGCTAATATAAATATGGAAGAACAATTGAAGCAAACAAAGCAGCAGCTGTCAAGACAAATAACAGAAGAATACCAAGCAGTTCAATTAAGAAGTGGAAAAATATTAAATACCCCACCTCAAGGCAGCAAAGAGCTAAGGAATGAGCAAACCACCCAAATTTCACCTGAGGACAGTAAGAGCCCAGGGAAAAGTAATTCTGGCATTAAAACGCCAGCAACCTGGTGGGAGGCTGGCGCTGAACGCCCAGACCATGCCCAACACTGGCGTTCAACGCCAGTAACAAGCAAGGACTGGCGTTCAACGCCAGAAACAAGCAAGGATCTGGCACTGAACGCCCAAAATGGGCAAGATCTGGCGCTGAACGCCCAAAATGGGCACAGTTCTGGCGTTCAGACACCAGGAACAGACAAGGAGTTGACGTCTCACGTCACTCCAGCTTCTAACTCTGGCACTCAATTGCCAGTGAAGGATCAGATACACACAAGTGCTGATAACAACCCCTCTAAAAAGGCTTCTTCAACCACTTCTGTAGGCAATAAACCTACAGCAACTAAGGTTGAAGAATATAAAGCCAAGATACCTTATCCTCAAAAACTCCGGAAAGAGGAGCAGGATAAGCAATTTGCTCGCTTTGCAGATTATCTCAGGACTCTTGAAATAAAGATTCCATTTGCAGAGGTACTTGAGCAAATACCTTCTTATGCCAAGTTAATGAAAGAGATCTTGAGTCATAAAAAGGATTGGAGAGAAACAGAAAGAGTTCTCCTCACTGAAGAATGCAGTGCAGTCATTCTAAAAAGCTTTCCTGAAAAGCTTAAAGACCCTGGGAGTTTTCTGATACCATGCACATTAGAAGGTAATTGCACCAAGACAACTTTATGTGATCTTGGGACAAGCATCAACCTAATACCTGCATCCACTATCAGAAATCTTGGTTTAACTGAAGAAGTTAAACCAACCCGGATATGTCTCCAACTTGCTGATGACTCCATTAAATACCCATCAGGCGTGATTGAAGACATGATCGTCAGGGTTGGGCCATTCCCCTTTCCCACTGACTTTGTAGTGCTGAAAATGGAAGAGCACAAGAGTGCTACTCTCATTCTAGGAAGACCCTTCCTAGCAACTAGACGAACCCTCATTGATGTCCAACAAGGGGAAATAACCCTGAGAGTCAATGAGGATGAGTTTAAGTTGAATGCTGTCAAAGCCATGCAGCATCCAGACACATCAAAAGACTGCATGAAAGTTGATCTTATTGACTCTTTGGTAGAAGAGATCAACATGGCTGTGAGTCTCGAATCAGAGTTGGAAGACATCTTTAAAGATGTTCAGCCTGATTTGGAGGATTCAGAGGAGATGAAAGAGCCTCTGAAATTTCCTCTGGAAAAGGAAAGACCTCCTAAACCCGAGCTCAAACCATTACCACCATCCCTGAAATATGTATTTCTGGGAGAAGGTGAAACTTTTCCAGTGATCATAAGCTCTGACTTAAATTCACAGGAAGAGGAAGCAATTATTCAAGTGCTAAGGACACATAAGACAGCTCTTGGGTGGTCCATAGGGGACCTTAAGGGCATAAGCCCAGCTAGAGGCATGCACAAAATCTTATTGGAGGATAATGCCAAACCAGTGGT
>NC_029788.2:25146516-25150084 GCF_000816755.2 Arachis ipaensis
AAAAAGGGAGGCATGACAGTGGTTCATAATGAAAAGAATGAACTGGTTCCTACAAGAACAGTTACAGGATGGCGCATGTGTATTGACTACAGAAGGCTCAATACAGCCACCAAAAAGGATCATTTTCCTTTACCATTCATAGACCAGATGCTAGAAAGACTAGCAGGTCACGACTATTACTGCTTTTTGGATGGCTACTCAGGCTATAACCTGATTGCAGTAGATCCCCAGGATCAAGAGAAAATAGCATTCACATGTCCATCTGGAGTGTTTGCTTATAGGAGGATGCCATTTGGGCTGTGTAATGCGCCTGCAACCTTCCAGAGATGCATGCTCTCTCTTTTCTCTGATATGGTGGAAAAATTTCTGGAAGTCTTCATGGATGACTTCTCAGTATATGGAGACTCATTCAGCTCCTGTCTTGATCACCTGAAACTTGTTCTGAAGAGATGCCAAGAAACCAACCTGGTTTTAAACTGGGAAAAATGTCACTTCTTGGTGACTGAAGGGATTGTCCTTGGGCATAAAATCTCAAACAAGGGAATAGAGGTGGATCAAGCAAAAACAGAGGTAATTGAAAAATTACCACCACCTGCCAATGTTAAGGCAATCAGAAGCTTTCTGGGGCATGCAGGATTCTATAGGAGGTTTATAAAGGATTTTTCAAAAATCGCAAAACCTCTAAGCAATCTGCTGGCTGCTGACACGCCATTTGTGTTTGACACAGAGTGTCTGCAGGCATTTGAAACGCTAAAAGCTAAGCTGGTCACATCACCAGTTACTGATGCAAAGTACTATTTGTGGGATGAACCTTATCTCTTTAAGAGATGTGCAGACGGAATTATCCGTAGGTGTGTGCCTAGAGAAGAAGCACAGAGGATCCTATGGCATTGCCATGGATCTCAATATGGAGGCCATTTCGGAGGTGAGCGAACAGCCACCAAGGTCCTCCAATGTGGCTTCTATTGGACCACACTCTATAAAGATTCCCGAGAGTTTGTACGTAACTGTGACAGCTGCCAAAGAGCTGGTAACCTGCCTCATGGTTACGCCATGCCTCAACAAGGAATCTTGGAGATTGAGTTGTTTGACGTATGGGGAATTGACTTCATGGGACCTTTCCCACCATCATTCTCAAACACTTATATTCTGGTGGCAGTTGACTATGTATCAAAATGGGTTGAGGCCATTGCCACACCCACCAATGATACTAAAACAGTGCTGAAGTTCCTCTAGAAAAATATCTTCAGCAGGTTTGGGGTCCCTAAAGTACTAATCAGTGATGGGGGCACTCACTTCTGCAACAAACAGCTTTACTCTGCCATGGTCTGGTATGGGATTCGCCACAAGGTGGCGACTCCATATCATTCACAGACTAATGGACAAGCTGAAGTCTCTAACAGAGAGCTAAAAAGAATCCTAGAACGGACTGTAAGTACCCGTAGAAAGGATTGGGCAAGAAGCTTGGATGATGCTCTGTGGGCTTACAGAACAGCATTCAAGACCCCTATAGGGACCTCTCCATACCAACTTGTGTATGGTAAGGCATGTCACCTGCCCGTGGAACTGGAACATAAAGCCTACTGGGCAACCAGATTCCTAAACTTTGATGCTAAATTAGCAGGAGAAAAGAGATTGCTCCAGCTAAATGAGCTAGAGGAATTCAGATTCACTGCTTTCGAAAATGCCAAGCTTTATAAAGAAAAATAAAAAAAGTGGCATGACAGAAAGCTGTCATCTAGAATCTTTGAACCAGGACAAAAGGTTCTCTTGTTCAACTCTAGGCTCAGGCTATTTCCTGGGAAACTGAAATCCCGGTGGAGGGGACCATATGTGATTACAAGTGTATCACCATATGGTTATGTGGAGCTTCAAGATATTGATTCTGATAAGAAGTTCATTGTCAATGGACAGAGAATCAAGCACTATCTTGAAGGCAATGTTGAGCAAGAGTGCTCAAGGCTGAAGCTAGACTAAAAGCTCAGCAAGGTCCAACTAAAGACAATAAAGAAGCGCTTGCTGGGAGGCAACCCAGCCATGGGGCATCAATCCTCTAAGCATTTTTGCCCTTTTTTTATTTTTATTTTTATTTGTTTATATAAAGTTCACTGATCCTAAGGTAAAAAGTCAATTGTATAAGTTCACAGGGTTACAGAAGGATTCTGCACACAAAACAGAGAAAAAGAGCTCACTGGCAAGAAAACGCCAGTAAAAGTCTGTTTTGGGCGTTCAACGCCCAACAGAAACATCCACTGGGCGTTGAACGCCAGTGAGTATAGCCATCTGGGCGTTAAACGCCAGAAAGAAGCTCTTTCTGGGCGTTTAACGCCAGATTTACAGCATTCTGGGCATTCAGAAAAACGCCCAGTAACAAAGGACTTCCTGGCGTTCAACGCCAGAAAGAAGCAGCAGCTGGGCGTTGAACGCCCAGGAGAGGCAGCATTTGGGCGTTGAACGCCCAAAACATGCAGCGTTTGGGCGTTCAAACGCCAAGATAGTGGGGAGGAGGTAAATTCATTTTTTCTTCATATTTTTCATTTTAATCTTAATTTTCATGCTTCAATTCATGATTTCTTGCATAAACATGTTAAGAACCCTGATTTCTAAAATCCCTAATTTCTAAAAACCCTACCTTAAAAATATCAAATGTACCTTAATCCATAAGCACAAACCCTCTTTTTAAAATTCAATCCAACTCTTTTTTATATTTTCAAAACAAATTTATTTTTTTCAACTAATATCTTTTTCAAATCTCCACATTATCTTTTTCAAAATCTAGATTTATCTTTTTCAAAAATTTTTCATATCTTTTCAATTTTAAACTATATCATCCCTTATCATATCTTCTATCTTATCTTTTCCAAATCAATCTTTTTATCATATCTTTTCAAAATTTTCGAAACCACCCCCTCCCTTTATATATGGGTTCGGCCTCCACCCTCCTCCATCAACAATTGCACCTAGCTCTCCTTCTATCCCTCTCCTTTCTTTTCTTTTGCTTGAGGACAAGAAAACCTCTAAGTTTGGTGTGTTTATCTGTGATCACTAAGAGCATGGCCCCTAAGGGAAAACAACCCACTTCAAGAGGCAAGAAAGAGAGCGTTCCAAAACCACTTTGGAATCAAGGGAAATTCTTATCTAAAGAACATTCAGACCATTATTATAAAATAATGGGTCTAAGATCAGTGATCCCGGAAGTTAGATTCGATCTGAAAGAAGACGAATATCCGGAGATCCAGGAGCAAATCTGAATCAGGAACTGGGAGATCCTAGCCAATCCTGAAACGAAAATGGGAAGGAATATGGTCCAGGAGTTCTACACTAATATGTGGCATACAGACAGGCAAAGACTATCTGGATCTGATATCTATGACTATCGAACCATGGTCAGAGGAAAGATTATTCATACCCACCCTGACAAGATCAGAGAGATCTTAAAGCTGCCTCAGCTGAAAGATGATCCAGACTCCTTCAATAGGAGAACGATGAGAACAAACAAGAGCCTGGATAAGATTCTAGAGGACATATGCATCCCTGGAGCCAGGTGGACCACCAGCACGAAGGGTGT
>NC_029788.2:25150114-25160146 GCF_000816755.2 Arachis ipaensis
TTGAGAAACCAATCACCAAAGCATCAATGGAAAAACAACAAGCACAGGATGACCCCATCAAGAAGAAAACACAGGAATTTCTCCCAGAAATCCCTCAATCTGAATATTGGGAGTATCATGAAACATTAGTTACCAAGATGCAAGAAGCTATGGAACAAATAATAAAGGAACAGAAGGAACAAAGTCAAATTCTTTGCTACTTGATTAAAGAATAGGAAGAGCAAGGGCGTGAATTGAGGGAATTAAAGCGCCAGAAGTTATCTCTTGAAGGACCAAGCACCCCACAGATCCGAGGAACATCCACTTCCCAGAACAAAGGTTGTTAAATTCCAATTTCTGCTTTAACTCTGTGATAGTTGTCATTATAGGAGTTTACCTTCGGAGTCATATAATAGTAATTAGTGTCTATTTTGATTTTATCTCCAATTAAGTTATAGTCTATTTTTCTCATCATCAGCAAACATGAATAAAATAGCAGATCTTTTGAATAAGAGGCAATAAAATTCGAGTTTTAATAAGAAAAAAATTCTAATTAGTAATACGTGGTGGCAATGCTTTCTGTCTTCTGAATGCATGCTTGAACAGTGCATATATCTTTTGAATTTGTTGTTTAAGACTGTTAAATATGTTGGCTCTTGAAAGAATGATGAACATGAGACATGTTATTGATAATCTGAAAAATCATAAAAATGTTTCTTGAAGCAAGAAAAAGTAACAAAGAACAAAGCTTGCAGAAAAAAAAATATATATAGAAAGAAAAAGAAAAGCAAGCAGAAAAAGCCAAAAGCTCTTAAAACCAAAAGGCAAGGGTAAATAAAAAGGATCCCAAGGCTTTGAGCATCAGTGGATAGGAGGGCCTAAAGGAATAAAATCCTGGCCTAAGCGGCTAAACCAGGCTGTCCCTAGCCATGTGCTTGTGGCGTGAAGGTGTCAAGTGAAAACTTGAGACTGAGCGGTTAAAGTCAAGGTCCAAAGCAAAAAGAAGAGTGTGCTTAAGAACCCTGGACACCTCTAATTGGGGACTTTAGCAAAGCTGAGTCACAATCTAAAAGGGTTCACCCAATTATGTGTCTGTGGCATTTATGTATCCGGTGGTAATACTGGAAAACAAAGTGATTAGGGCCACGAACAAGACTCATAAAGTAGCTGTGTTCAATAATCATCATACTGAAATAGGAGAATCAATAACACTATCTGAATTCTAAGTTCCTATAGATGCCAACCACTCTGAGCTTCAATGGATAAAGTGAGATGCCAAAACTGTTCGGAAGCAAAAAGCTACTAGTCCCGCTCATCTAATTAGAATCTGAGCTTCACTCAAAAACTCTGAGATATTATTGCTTCTTGACTTATTAGTCTTCCATTTTATTTGTCTAGTTGCTTGAGGACAAGCAACAGTTCAAGTTTGGTGTTGTGATGAGCGGATATTTTATACGCTTTTTGGGGTTAATTTCACATAGATTTTAGTATATTTTAGTTAGTTTTTAGTTTATTCTCATTAGTTTCTAGGCAAAATTCATATTTCTGGACTTTACTATGAGTTTGTGTATTTTTCTGTAATTTCAGGTATTTTCTGGCTGAAATTGAGGGAGCTGAGCAAAAATCTGATTCAGGCTGAAAAAGGGCTGCTGATGTTGTTGGATTCTGACCTCTCTGCACTCAAAATAGAATTTCTGGAGCTACAGAAGTCCAAATGGCGCGCTTCTAATTGCGTTGGAAAGTAGACATCCAGGGCTTTCCAGCAATATATAATAGTCTATATTTTGCTCAAGGATAGACGACGTAAACTGGTGTTCAACGCCAGTTCCATGCTGCTATCTGGCGTCCAGCGCCAGAAACAAGTTACAAAGTGGAGTTCAAAGCCAGAAACAGGTTACAACCTGGTGTTGAACGCCCAAAACAGCCCAGGCACGTGAGAAGCTTTAGTCTCAGCCCCAGCACACACCAAGTGGGCCCCAGAAGTGGATTTCTGCACTATCTGTCATAGTCTACTCATTTTCTGTAAACCTAGGTTACCAGTTTAGTATTTAAACAACTTTTAGAGATTTATTTTGTATATCATGACATTTTAGATCTGAACTTTGTACTCTTTGACGGCATGAGTCTCTAAACTCCATTGTTGGGGGTGAGGAGCTCTGCTGTGTCTCGATGAATTAATGCAAGTATTTCTGTTTTCTATTCAAACATGCATGTTCCTCTCTAAGATATCCATTCACGCCTAACTATGGAGAAGGTGATGATCAGTGACACTCATCACCTTCCTCAATCCATGAATGTGTGTCTAACAATCACCTCCGTTCTACATCAGATTGAATGAATATCTCTTAGATTCCTTAATCAGAATCTCCGTGGTATAAGCTAGATTGATGGTGGCATTCATGAGAATCCGGAAAGTCTAAACCTTGTCTGTGGTATTCCGAGTAGGATTTTGGGATTGGATGACTGTGATGAACTTCAAACTCGCGAGTGCTGGGCGTAGTGACAGACGCAAAAGGATAGTAAATCCTATTCCGGTACGACTGAGAACCTGCAGATGATTAGCCGTGCGGTGACAGCGTGATGACAAGTCATCTTAGCCTAGTTTCACTAGCCTTTTTCTTTAGTTTTCAATTGAATTATGCACTTTCTTGAGCTACAAGTAAGCTAATTTGGGTAGATTTTCATGCTTCCTTTGATTTAATCAACCATGTATGAATTCATGCTATTTCATGAGGTTTTATACTATAATTGTCACATATTATGAAAGAATGAATATCTCATGATTTTAAGCATAGCTTTGATGTGTTTGGTTGATTAATGATAGGTGAAGAAAGCTTGGAGAAAGGTTGAAGCAAGAAGGAATAGCTAGGAGTAAAGAGAGGACAATGGAATAAGTGAACTTGAACCAGGAAGCAAAAAGCTGGACCTAAAGTTAGCCTCAAACTTTTGCACAAACTTTTGGGTAAAAAGTTAGCTCCAACGTTAGCCCCTAACTTTTGGGCTAACGTTGGAACTTGAAAATCACTCCCTGGGCACCAAAAGTTTGCGCCAACGTTAGCCCATAACTTTTGGGCTAACGTTGGCACATGAAAATCAACCCTGGGCACCAAAAGTTTGCGCCAACGTTAGCCCCTAACTTGGTGGCTAACGTTGGCATAAGAAAAACCTCCCTGGCCACCAAAAGTTTGCGCCAACGTTAGCCCCTAACGTTTGGGCTAACGTTGGCACATGAAAAATACAAGGGAAGGAGCAAAAGTGTGCGCCAACGTTAGCCCCTAACTTTTGGGCTAATGTTGGCGCCATAAGTGCACCAAGGAAGGCCAACGTTGGAGCAAAAGTTAGACACCTAACTTTTGCACCAACGTGGGTATCAGCAAAATATGGGGGCTGATATGAAAAGTTGGACCAAAAGTTAGACCCTAACTTTTGCTCCAACTTTTACTCCAACTTTTGCAAAACTCCAACCCGGTTCATTTGGTTCACTTTAGTTCTTCTCCCTTTCTTGCATTCTAAGTTTCTTCCATTTAATTTCTTGTTCTTTAAGATTCAGCACTTTAATTTCTTGCTCTCTTTAACTTCATGCAATTTACCCATTCCTTTTACTTTCCATGCAATTTAATTTCTGCAAATCACAAATCACTCAACCAAATCTTGATTCGCTTGACTAAATTAACCACTAAGCTAAAACTGCTCAATCCTTCAATCCCTGTGGGATCGACCTCACTCCCATGAGTTTTTATTACTTGATGCGACCTGGGAGGCTGAACCCATCTATGAGGCATGGGAGAGGTACAAGGCTCTAATCAGGAAATGTCCCCCTGCCATGTTTAATGAGTGGGAGAAGCTGCAGAACTTCTATGAAGGCTTAACACTGAAATGCCAGGAAGCTTTGGATCATTCAGCTGGAGGTTCCTTGCAACTTATGAAAACTGCAAACTCACTGCCCAGTGACACAATCCCAAATCCCAAGGAGGAATGCAAGGCAATACAATTAAGGAGTGGGAGAACATTGATATGCAACAAACCGAGGACTACTACACTGTCAGCAACATACTCTCATTAGAGCATGCTGAAATTGAACACCAGAGAACAACGAAGAGGATCACGGTCAGAGGAGACAAATTGAGGCCCTACAAGCACCAACCATCATAAAAGAAAGCCTCAATGTCAAGCTAATGACAATAAAAGAGCGCTCCATGGGAGGCAACCCATGCTTTAAGATTCATGTCATTTTAAATTCAATAAGTTATGATCATTTGAGCATGAATTCTTTTCTCTTTTCATGAACATGTCCATTGACTGCATGCACTATTTTGAAACATATGCTAAGTTTGTTGTGCCTTCAAGCATAAACCCAAGGAGAAAAGCAACCAGCCACATAGCTCAAAGGAAGTAACCCAGGGACAGCAGCAAATAGGAAAAAGCATCACACCTCCACTGCCTTATCCCCAGAGGTTCAACAAAGAGGTTAAAGACCAGTATTTTCACAAGTTCCTTGAGATTTTTAAGAAGCTGGAAATCAATATTCCCTTGGCTGAAGCACTTGAGCAAATGCCTCTGTATGCCAAATTCTTGAAGGAGCTTGTCAACAAGAAAAGAAGCTAGGATGAGAAAGAAACCATAGTGATTACTGAGGAATGCAGGGCCTTGATTCAAAAGGGGCTTAATTCATGCATCAATAATCATACAATTGTTGTTTTGCAAAATCTTATAAATGGGAAAATTCTTTTCCAGTAATGAAAGCATCAATTGTGACGTATCCTTTGACAAGAAACAAGTTTGGTGTTCATCAAACCTTGATGCACCGATTTAGGGACACAATTGATCCTTCATGAAAAAAAAAAGAGAAAAAGAAAATTAGGAAGAAAGCAATTCTTATAAACATTTAACTAAGAGTGACAGTGGGATTTCACTAATTGAAGGAAGAGACAATTTCTTTATACATGACCAACCATTAAGTTTGGTGTCCTCCAAGGAGAGTCACGGTTCAAATGGATATGAGAATTGATGATTCATATAATATTAATAAAAGGGACATTCCTGCCACGGTTGGACAAAACTAATATATGTTGTCTTGTGGTGATGACTAGGTGGTCAAAGAATCTTCAATGAAAGAGACAAGACAAAGGAAAGCATAGCATGAGGACAAAATCTCATCACATGCTTCAAAAACAACATTTCTCTTACTTTAAACTCCAACCATTTAAACTTCTCTTCATCATTTCTTGTCATAGCAAGTTCGGTCTCAATTTCTTTTTGCTCCAAACACACATCAAACTCTCCAACATTCTTCACACTCCTTCTAACCTCACAAGACTCAACCAACCAAGTGATCATGGCCTCCTCCTAAAAAACCAAACGAAGAAAAGGGAAAGATCCCATGGTGGAGGAAGACACACATGAATATGACCAACGGAGATTCAAGTCTTGGTTCCATCAAATATAAATTGAATGGATGAACGAGAAAAGAATCTATCCTGAAATTCCACTCTTGTTGTTAGCCCCTAACTTTTGGGCTAACGTTGGAACTTGAAAATCACTCCCTGTGGGTGAAAAGTTAGCCCCAACGTTAGCCCCTAACTTTTGGGCTAACGTTGGAACTTGAAAATCACTCCCTGGGCACCAAACGTTTGCGCCAACGTTAGCCCCTAACTTTTGGGCTAACATTGGCACATGAAAATCAACCCTGGGCACCAAAAGTTTGCACCAACGTTAGCACCTAACTTGGTGGCTAATGTTGGCATAAGAAAAACCTCCCTGGCCACCAAAAGTTTGCGCCAACGTTAGCCCCTAACTTTTGGGCTAACGTTGGCACATGAAAAATAAAAGGGAAGGAGCAAAAGTTTGCGCCAACGTTAGCCCCTAACTTTTGGGCTAACGTTGGCTCCATAAGTGCACCAAGGAAGGCCAACGTTGGAGCAAAAGTTAGACACCTAACTTTTGCACCAACGTGGGTATCAGCAAAATATGGGGGCTGATATGAAAAGTTGGACCAAAAGTTAGACCCTAACTTTTGCTCCAACTTTTACTCCAACTTTTGCAAAACTCCAACCCGGTTCATTTGGTTCACTTTGGTTCTTCTCCCAACTCCAAGAGCAATCAACCAAGGACTCTTTCAACCCAATTCCACCAAGAGCAAAGGCCCAACTCAAGGCTAGAAGATCATTTGAAGAAAGTGTATAAATAGGATAGAATTCAAGTTCTTCGTGGAGCTTTTCCTTTGAATTTTCATAATAGTTTTCGGAGAGCTTTGGATATTGAGTGATCTTTAATTTCTTAGTCTTGGTGAGATTTGCAAGGTGACCATAGCTTGCTTCATACCAGCAATCTCCGTGGGATTCGACCCTTACTCACGTAAGGTATTACTTGGACGACCCAGTGCACTTGCTGGTTAGTGGTACGAGTTGTGAAAAGTGTGATTCACAATTCGTGCACCAGAAACCATATTATATGTCGCTTCGGATCACCACGAGCAATCGTGAGCGATCAAGGCACCCATTTTTGTAACAGGAGACTAACAGGATTAATGAAGAAGCATGGGATAATTCATAAAGTTGCAACAGCTTACCATCCCCAAACTAATGGGCAAGCCGAGGTGTCAAACAGAGAAATTAAACATATCTTGCAAAAGATAGTAAAGCCTTATAGAAAAGACTGGAGCACCAGGCTACAAGATGCACTCTGGGCATACAGAACAGCATACAAGACACCCATTGGGATGAGTCCTTTCCGCTTGGTTTATGAAAAAGCTTGTCATCTCCCAGTTGAAGTAGAACACAGAGCCTTTTGGGCAGTTAAGGAGTACAACATCAGAATTGAGAAAGCCGGAGCTGAAAGGAAGTTGCAACTGCAGGAACTGGAGAGCCTTCGCCTAGAAGCTTATGAAAACTCCAGAATATACAAGGAAAAGATGAAGGTTGTACATGATCAAAACATCAAGAAGAAAGAGTTCCAACCTGGGGATTTAGTCCTCCTTTACAAATCTCGACTAAGGCTCATGCCAGGCAAGTTGAGATCAAGATGGGAAGGTCCATACAGAGTAGAGAAGGCCGAACCAGAGTTTATCACCTAAGCCATCCTTCGAGCTCTGAACTTATTAAGGTTAATGGACAACGCCTGAAGCTATACCAGGGCGAGAAGGTACAAAGAAATAAGGAGCTTGAGATCTTCCTCTTGGAAGATCCCCACATAGCAGAAGATTGAGCTAGTAGAGCGTCCAACTTACGGACGTTAAAGCAAAGTGCTAGGTGGGAGACAACCCACCATGGTATGATCGTTCCTTTCTTTATTTTTAGTTTTTCTTTCCTATTCAATAACTCTTCTCTTTCTTAGTACTTTCATGTATCTGCATTTACATGTTTTTACTTTAATTTAAAAAAAAAATTTCGCCTACGCGACGCGATCGCATCAGCGACGCGTCCGCATCACAGGGAGAGTAAAGAAAAATAAAAATGAACAGAAAGTTACGCTGGAGTATGGCTGGAGGCGTGCCAATGGCACAAATCAACCCACGCGACTACGTCACTGACGCGTTCGCGTCCCATGGGAATCATGGCCTCCCACGCTACCGCGTGCCCCACGCGGCCGCGTGCCCTGAAGTTTTCGACGTAAAAGGGTGCACAATGAAATATTGTGAGAAAGTGATGCTGGATTGGTGCTGGAAGCACAATCCTTATCACGCGACCGCATCGCTGACGCGGCCGCGTCATCCATCTCCTGGCGCACACTCACGCGATCGCGCCGTCCCAATTTTGGCAAACAATTTAATTTGAACAGAGAGTTGTGCTAGAGCGAGGCTGCACTTGCGCCAGACGCATAATATGGGTCACGCGACCGCGTGACCGACGCGATCGTGTCACCTTACTTGAAGCGCATTCACGCGAACGCGTGCCCCACGCGGCCGCGTTGCATGCACCGCACAGCTCATCCAAAAATTGCCACATATCTTATCTTTCTCTCCTCCAAATCCTAATTTTTCTTTTCCCTCCTTATTTCTTCCTTCTCCCTTCTTCTTCCAATCTCACCTATCACTCTCTCTCTCTCTCTCACCTCCATTGCCAAGGTTCTATTTTATTCTTCCTTCTTCTCTTTTCTATCATTTTATATATTATTTTATATATTATTCTTCTTCTCATTATTCATATTTTCTTTCTTTTTCTTTTCCTTTTTACATGGTGTTAGAAATTTTTTGAGTCATTATCCCTCATTATATGCTTGTGGATTGTTGCAAATTGTTTGACAATTATTTTTATTCTAATTAAGGGATTGCTTGCATTTTCACCTTCATATTTTCTATACCTTATTCATCATGCATGCTATGTGTTTGTGAAAAAGCTCAAATGGCATTATGCACTTCTCTATGTTGTTATACTATTCAATGCTTGCTTTTCACAACTTTTCTTTACTATTGTATTAATTGAATTTAATTGTCAATACAAACGTGATGGTTTGTTACAAAGTCTTGCTTGGTCTATGCTACTCATGCCCTTTTGCCGGCATGCCAATAAACACCTTGCAGTCACTTGTCTTTATATGCACTAGCTATTTTCCATTATTGGCTTTTCACATGTACTCGAGAGCATGTGTTAATGTCACCTACATCCTAATGTGCACCCATCACCACTCTTCCGTTCTCTTCCTTGCTACATATCTATTTGAATTTAATTTACTTTCTCCTCTCTTTTTCAGGATGGCCACCAAGAAAGGAAAGGATAAAGCGACTCCTAACCCCCAGCAAGAAGAGGCACTAAAAGAGCATTAGTGGTAGAGCCTTCTTCAACCGCAGTCAAGCCCTCAACAAAAAGAGTTAAGAGGATAATAAAGGTTGATGAAAAGGAGAAAGCCTTTCCAGCAAAGGACACTGGGCGATTTTCCAATCGCTACTGTGAGCAGATGTTCCCTATCCTGGCGGAAAGAAACTATAACAATGAATACCTTCTTATCCTCCCGTCCAATATTGCTACCTTTGTTAAGCCGCAAATTGAACGAAGACAATGGGGTTTCCTACGGAGACAGCCAAGGCAGGTCAACCTTTCTTGGGTAGTTGAGTTCTACTCTAACTTCTACATGCCAACCCTGCAATCTGTTTATGTTCGGCAGAAGCAAGTCCTCATCACAGAAGAGGCCATTCAGCAAGCTCTGAGTCTTCCCCCTATTTCAAAAGGAATGGACGCCTTCCAAGAAGCCACACTTAAGCGCCAGAGGTACCAATTTAACTGGGACTCCGTTCTCGGAGTTATCGCATTACCTGGAAGCCGTTGGATCTACGAATACCACCGTACCCGCCCTAAGAGAATCTTGGCTTCAGCACTTACCTTGGAGGCTCGCGTATAGGCACAGATTATATCCCATTACGTCTTTTCGAGCACTCATGAGTCCTCCTTCACTGCGGACATGGCCGTTCTACTATGGTGCATCCTTACAGACCAACCTCTGAATCTCTCAAGACATATCCAGAATGCTATGGGACACGTACAAATTGCGGGCAACTTACCTTTCCCCGCCTTGGTCTCAGATCTTGTCTCAGCAGCCAGAGTCTCCTACAGAGCTGGGGACACCAAAGCCGTGCTTCCACGGGATGATTAGTATGTCCCTAATGGGAAATAACTCAAACTTCCAGCAGCCACTACAAGTCTTCCTACTGCTCTAGTTGAAGATAATCCTTATTCAACACCACAAGCACCCACAACTGATGAATTGCTCCAGCAGATAATCGAAAGGTTGGATCGGCAAGAACACAAAGCTAAGTTGAGAGAGCGCCGTAACGAGCGCCGATTCAAACACCTCAAGGAGCTACTCAAGGGATACTTCAGGGACTTGGATACCCCGGACTCCACTTCTTTTACCAGCACATGGAGCCATGACGGTCCCGATTGTGGAGATACTGCTACCAGCCCACCCCTGTTCCTGACAGACGGCACCGAGGACGGTGCAAAGCCTTAAGTGTGGGTAGGTCGGTCAATACCTGACTTCCGGAGGTAATCTCTCTTCTCTAGCACCAATAATTAGGATATTTTAGTTAGATTTTCTTTCTTTTATAGAATAGAATAAATT
>NC_029788.2:25160327-25177849 GCF_000816755.2 Arachis ipaensis
TTTTATCTGTTTTATTGTATAATGATAGAATTAGTGGAATTTGATTTGTAATTGTTTCGAAGACCTTATTTACTTTTGATCAAGTGGGCAAGAATCATATAGTTGCATTTATATATAGGCTTGCATTGCATTTCATGAGTTTCTACATGTCCATACTTATTTCCTTTTCTCCTTCAATTAAGCATGAGGACATGCTAATGTTTAAGTGTGGGGAGGTTGATAAACCACTATTTTATGGTTTATATTGTGTTTAATTGTGTGGTTTTATCATTATCCTTACCCACTTATTCATTAAATTAGCATGAAATTATAATTCCTTCCTGAATTTATAACATGTTTGAAAACTGCTTACTAGAGACTTTAATTATGTATTTTTAATTCTCCTCTATTCCATTCGATACCGTAATCTGTGTGTTGAATGTTTCAGACTTTATAGGGCATGAATGAGTTGGAGATTGGAAAGGAAGCTAGCAAAAATGGGAGGAACACAAGAATTTGAGGAGATAACCAGCGAGAAGTGACGCGGTCGCATGGCTCACGCGACCGCGCAAAGGAGAGCAAATCGCAGTGATGCGGCCGCATGACTCACGCGGCCGCGCGGATTGGAAAAGCTCAGGCGACGCGGTAGCGTGGACGACGCGAACGCGTGGCAAGGAAAAGCGCGAATGACGCGTCCGCATGGATGACGCGATCGCGTGACATGTGCGATCTGCATAATCTGCAGACTTCGCTGGGGGCGATTTTGGACCTTATTTCGACCCAATTTTCGGCTCAGAACAGTAGACTAGAGCCAGAGAATTTTTCCCTAGGTTTAAGAATTTTAATTTTCAATTGGTCTTAGCATTGGAACATTGAGAAGAGTTATTTCCTCATCAAGACCTCATCATTCTAGTTCGTTCTCTTAACTTGGTTTTATTCTTCCATGTTCTTTGCTTTGTTCAACTTTGTTATTTGAATATTTTTATGATTATCTCATATAAGGATTATTTCTCCCAATTTAATTTATTTTCCGTTCCAATAATCATGTCTTCTTTTAATTCCCTTTCACATGTTATAGATTTATTATTTGCAATGAGTGAGTAGTTCCCTCACTTGATGGGGAGTTGATTGAAAGGAACTCTTGAGTTGGAAGGATTGAAAGAAAAATTGTAATTGGGTTAACTGTTGAATTGTTATCTAATCACTAACACCAATCCCTTTGAACTAAGTGGGTTGCAACTCGTGAATAGATCTAGCATTCCAACTTGTTTGACTTTCCTTTACCTAGTAAAGGATAACTAAATAGAACAACCATTAATTATAAATTAATCTTGAGATCATTCCATCAATAATAGAAATTCCAACTAATCAACTCCCAGTCAAGGCTTTTATTCATATTATTTAAATTTCCTCTTTTTTAATTTTCCCTCTACTTAACTCAACTTCTTGGAACATCTGATTAATAAAATAGCACACTTTTCTGCAACTCGTTGGGAGACGACCTGGGACTTAAACTCCCAGTAATTTTTAATTTAAACTCTCTGTGACATATTTCTAAATTGATAGGCAGATTTTCGGTGAGTTAAGAACTATACTTGCAACGTAACTATTCTAATAATTTTTAATTCACCAACTTCTGCCCCTCATCAATCTTTATATTATTATGTTTATACTGATTTTCTTACTCTGTCTCCTCTATACAGAGTGTCCAAAATCTGGATGGGTATCAATAGAAATCAACATTGATACTGTCCGAAATCTGTTATCATTCTTCATTAGTAATAAATTAATAATGACATTAGTACTAATGATTAGAACCATGTTATATACTAACTAATATTAGAGCTTTTGATTTGAAGTAATGGTTTATGCTCCTATGCTTTCACTTTTTGTTGCAGGTTTGCTTATACTTTAATTTGCACTAATGTTTTCATGTGTGTGGTAACATGTCTAGGACATATGGCAGCAGGTAGCATGAATGGTTATTGTCTCTCTCATGTGTATCCTTTTTCATTGCTTGTGTCAAGTGTATACGGTAGAATGGAACAGCTAACAAATTGAATCACACATAATACTTCTCAATTTGTGATTATTATTCTTGTAATTAAGTTATTAAAGAAAATATTAAAGAAAAAAGACTTTTATTGGTCAACTAAGTGGAACATTTGGCTTGCTGCACTTTCTATAATTTTGATATTAATGACCTTAATTCAAAGCCAGTATATGGTGAGCATGATCATGATTTTTCTGTCCAGCCAATGAGAGAATTTCCTGTCCAATTTTTCTTGAAGGTTATTGTAGGAGAGATCAAGCACTCTCAAGCTACTCATGTCACCAACTTGTGGAGGGACTTTTCCAGTGAGTTGATTGTGGGAAAGATCAAGTGCTTCTAATTTCAATAGATTCCCAAGAAAAGTTGGGATTTCACTTGAGAGATTGTTGTATCTGAGGTCTAAATTGATTTGGAGATTTTGAAGTTTTTCAATTTCTGTTTTAGTATGAAAAATAACACAGCTTTTAGTATAGTTGATAGTTTTAGTATGGTTGAATAATACATTGAGGATTATAGTTGATGTATCAATACATTTTGTTTGTATTTTGAATTATATTGACTTGTTTGTTTATTATAGCACTTTTCTTTTAGTTTGATAATACAATAAATTTGTTTATTTTTTTGAAATATTATAAATATTTGAATACAAATTAGATAAAAATTTGTATTAAATTTATATTTATTTTGTATGAAAACAAGTTTATTTTGTAATTGAAAAAATAAAAAAAATTCTATTTTACCTTACTGACGGATTTACAGACGGATTTTCTGTCTACAATCAGAGTGTGAGATAATTTTCTAAGGTTCAAATTACAGACGGAAAATCCGTCGGAAAATCTGTCTATAATTACAGACGGAAAATCCGTCTGAAAATCCGTCTGTAATTACAGACGGAAAATCCATCGAAAAGTTTGTCGCCTTTGGGAAATGGATAGAAAATTTACAGAGGGAAAATCCGTCGGTAACTGATAAAAATCCGTCTGTAATTTTCCGACGGAAAAAAAATCCGTCGGTAAATAATTTCCGACGGGGCTTTTACAGAGGGACAAAATCCGTCGGTAATTTCGTCGGTAACCAAAAATCCATCTGTAATAAAGAGTAAATCTGTCTGTATTAATCAATTTTCTAGTTGTGCGCTAGTTTTTTTTTTGTAGAATTCGAACTCATTTTATTATATCAATTTTCGAGGACGAAAATTTTTGTAAGGTGGATGGGATATAACACCTCGAATTTTTGAAAAATTAAATAATGAGTTATTTATGATTTATTATTTTATCTAAAAAATTATAAAAATTTAATTTAACCATTTTTAGGAAAATAATAATAATTTTTTAAATAAAATAATAAATCATAAATAACTCATTATTTAATTTTTCAAAAACTCGAGGTGTTATAAGTATTGGTAATGCTTGGGTGGTGTAATATTCTGTTATGGAATGAGATTTTGGTAAAAATAAGGGTTTGGTAAATTTTGGAAAAAACTTATTTTTAATGAACTTCAATAGTTCATAACTTGAATCTCAAATTTTGGATAAAGATGAGATTTATTTAAGATCAAAGAGGGTTTTATAAGCTTGAGAACAATATAAATTTTGCAAAAAAATTAATCCTGTAGAGGAAGTTATGGATGTCGGAAATCTGGTGCAAAAAACTGAAATCTTTTATAATACAGCAGAACCAGAAATTCTGGTGTGTGCCTATGCACACTGATGTGCGCACGCACGCACCAGGATATGCTTTCTGCTGGTGGCGCTCGCATAGGTGAGGCACACGCACACCAAGTAGTTCTTGGTTGGTGTGCGCACGCACGCACACCTATGTGCGTCCGCACACATTCTATTTTTTCAGCACCTGTATTTTTATGATTTAAACATGGTTTTAAACCTCTAAACCTCTATTTTTATTCTTTTAACCCCAGATCTTATTAGTAAGCTTAGTAATTAGTTGGAACTAGGAAATTGAGGTAACTTGGGGATGAAGAAAAGGGTAAACATGATGAATTATAACAGAATGATGTGAAAGCTAAATAAATACATGTTGCTATGGCTATAAATAACGAATGTAAGGAAATGGTGATGATAAATGATGAGATTTGGGGATGACTGTGTGTGGCCGAAATGGTCGATATGGCAAGTTGAGGACGGAAGTTCCCTCTCTTGTCGTGATGTAGATGTGGGGAAGGTGGAAAGGCACTCTCCTTCGTATTGTTCCCCCATATTTTTCTCTGATTGCAAGGTGGAAAGGCACACTCCTTTGATGTGGAAAGACACTCTCCTTCGTGAAACCTCCAGGAGAAGGTGGAAAGGCACTCTCCTTCGTTTATGATCCTCCTGGAGATGCGCAACCTAGAGACCAATGTCTGGGTTAGCTACCAAATATGTCGGGTTCTGGCAAAGTAACTGACACGTGAGCTCACGGCCAGTAGGATAGACATTCATCATATGCATTTTGTTTGTTTGTTTGCTATGCCTTACTTGGGATTGCCTAATTGAATATATATTATGCTATTTGTTATATTTTCTACCTGCACTACCTATTTTCTACTTGTGCTTGAATTTGTTTGGTTGTCTGTCTCTGCTAAGTCATTGGTGATGGAGGAATGGAGGAAGGGTGGACCGATTTGGTGATAAAGTTAGGTTTAAGTAAGTAAGTTTAGAATTCCTTAGAACACCTATCCTTTTTATGGCTTCTGTTTAGAATTTAAGTTTTATAACTGAGTGTTGGCGTTCTAGGATTGCCTCCGGCACTCCCAGGACCTTATATCTTATGTGTGTGGCACCTTTACCATACTGAAAACCTCCGGTTCTCACTCCATACTGTGTTGTTGTTTTCAGATGCAGGTCGAGAGGCTCCTCGCTAGGCATCTGGATCCCTGAAGCGGAGTGGTCCCTGGGTTCTTTTGATTAGCTATTTATGTATATATGTATTTAGCTTTCTCTCTAAGAAACTTGTTTATTTTGTTCCTCTTGGAAGTTTAAGGAGAGTTAAGATTTTATTTCTGTATTCTGGGTTTTTTGGGATACTTATATATGTATATAAATATTCTCTGGCCAGCCTTAGCTTCGCAGGCTGAGTTAGGAGCTTGTTATTTTGTATTCTTGACCCTCTATTCTGGATCTCTGTTTACTTATGCCTTTGAACCTTAGTTTTCTTGGTACTTCTATTAATTTTTTGAATCATTTGGTTGAAGTTGAAAAATTCAACCATTGCAATGGAGAGAGTACGTTAAACAATTGAATTGTTTGGATGGTACAAACTAGAGTACTAACTCCGATTTATTATTTTATTATTTCTATTTAATTAACTGATCAACTTACTTTGCTTTGTTATCAAGCATTTTTTTGAATTTGATTTCAAAAATATTCTAATCTAACTAAAACTAAAAAGGGATATATTAAAATATGAGAATAAATCCTACCACTTCTGGTCCTGATATTTCTGTGCTTGAAAAAAAAAACCTGAGATGTATCGACCAAATAATAGGTCCGGTATTGGATGTAGCTTTCCCTCCAGGGAAGATGCCAAATATTTACAATGCTCTGGTAGTAAAGGGTTGAGACATTGTTCTGAGCGTTGCGCTTTTTATTTTACGAATTTTGCTTAATCCGTTTTTCAAGGATCCTAGTTTACTATATCCTTTGTTATATATTATTATATATTTTTATTTTAGAGGTCGTAATACCACACCACCTCTGTTTTACATCCTAGGTGTAAAGCTCTGTGTGGTAGTGTGTTACATTATGGTATCAGAGCAGTTTGTCCCTGTAGAGCCTGAGGGATGAACTGACTATGCTTCTGGGCATACTCTGGGTGTCTATACATGCTATTTAGAGTATCTAACTGATATATGTGGCATGAATGTTTGTGAGCATGCATTTGGGACTCTTAAGCACTAAACTTGAGATATTGAGATTGATCACCTTAATATCAATTGTTTGGTGTGAACAGGGACCAAATGTCGTCTCACGGATCCGAACGAGGTATTCGGCGGGAAAATCTTAGGACTGAACTAATGCAAGGACCTCGAGATGGAAGCTTGGGTGCTGGTACAAGCAACATAGGTCAATACTATAGTTTAATGACCCTTAATGAGTTCCTCAAGAGTGGCCCACCTCGGTTTAATGGAAATGCCAATGCGTTACAGGCTGATCAGTGGTTTCAAGATGTGGAGAGGTTTTTATACACTCAGCACAGACCGGAAGCACAATCGGTGGAAATAGTGACTTACATGTTGGAGGGAGATGCTCAGAAGTGGTGGCAGGAGTTATATTATACCTTGCAGATGGAGTTAACAGATATCCCTTGGCATAGATTCAAGACTGAATTTTATGGAAAATATTTCTTAGATGCACTTCGCATTGCAAAGGAGTTGGATTTAATGCAGCTAAAGCAAGAGAATATGTCTGTTGCTGACTATACCCATGAATTCGACAACCTGTGTCGTCTCTCAAAAGTTTGTCAAGAAAATCCAGCCGACTATGAGGCGTGGAAGTGTGCTCAGTATGAGAAAGGACTTAGGAGAGACATTTTCAACTACGTGTATCTGGAGAGTTTAACGAATTTTACTAAATTGGTTAAGAAAAGTCAATTCGCAGAAGATTACTCCATGAAGTGGGCAATGCTACAGGAAAGCTATGGAGAGACAACTCCAGATAGGAAACGCCGGGATGCAGCCGAATCCGATTCTCAGACCTGAGGTGACCATGAACTAGCAATAGATTTTTTAACTACCTTGCATATCATTACCATGTAATACCAATTTGCAAAGCATGACAAATTTTGATGATCGTGGAGTCCGAGCCGATGGTTAGTCGAAGACTATTAGTTGTCAAGACGAAGCAATACTTAGCTAACCTGGAGGAGTGGCTACGTTCTTGAAGAATAAGAATTAGAATGATGCAGTGGAAGTAGGGTAGATTATACCTAAGGAATTAGAACTGTCAAGAGCTATGCAGAGTTACCGTTTGAAATCCAGTAATATTAAGACTTCGAGGAAGAGGAATAGAGTGGATTCAACCTTTAGTTGCTAATTGATTAAAAGACGAGTCAAGGTGGGACCAGATTCCTATACGAGAGAGTTTTTGAGACCATTCTTGAAGATGTACCAGAAGTTCCACCTTGAGAGAGAACGTGAGTTGCGATAAACTTAGTGCTAAAAGCCGGATCAGTGTTGATTGCACCACAAATGAAGAGATCATTATAATCAGTAGAACTCAGGACCGAATGAAGGGAGTACTGGAAGAGATAAACATCCAACTAAGTGTTTCCTTGCGAGAGTACGCCAACTAATTTTCACGACTTAATCTAATATTTCTTTTACGGCTTACCTTGAAAACTCTATCTTGAATCTTTTTCTGTAATAGCCCGATTCATCGTTCTTCTGATTTTATTCCTTACTCATATAAAGCTTGTCTCTCTTGGAATAAGCTTGGACTCATCCTAATATAATCACATAATCTTTGAAACCTGGAGACCTGCGGTGCGTGGAGTTACTCTCTTGTGGAAACTCGCATTCCTTTAAAGCCAACTAGAACCTATTTAATTCGACATGCCTTACTCTTTCTATTCAAGTTTTGATTCGAAATTCTCTCCTGAGATACAACGAGGTTTCTCTTCTTGTGCATTCCATTTGTTCTGTACAACTCCGACTAACTGGATGCGAGACTTTTCTTTGATTTCTTGTGCACACCGTTCGTGCTACTCATTCGTCTCTTTGAACACAATATTTCTTTGAAAAATCAACTCGTATTGGAGTTTGCATCACGCATAACTCTTGGATGCAACTATTAGAGTGTCAATAATTTAAAGTAAGACTTTTGAAAATGAAAACGAACCAGCGACATTCCTAGGGAATTTAGAGCCTTAATCCTCGCCGATCGTACCGCTCGTAATTACATAGATGCGATAAGGTGCACCGTGTGAATGAAATACCAAGATGCGATGGAAGCCTTCGAGCCATGGAAAGAAGATTGATCCCTCTGCCAATACTCGTATCGCTTAGGCCTAATGAACCATTTAGGGAATGAATACAATGTATTATTGGAGGACTTAAGATGCGTGCTGATGCAACACCGTGAGGTTATGGTAGATGCCCTAAGCAAAAAGTTTCTAAGAGATTCTTGGACGATAAATCCAAAAGGAGAAAATGTTAGATGAGTTAAAGTTCTAAGTTGAAAGAGTGAGAGTGCGATTATCTATATGTATATATATATATATATATATATACATATATATATATATATATGTATATATGGCATGAATGCTCATGAGAATGCATTTGGGACTTCGAAATACTAGACTTGAGATATTGAGACTGATCACCTTGATATCACTTGTTTGGTGTGAACAGGAACCAAATGGAATCTCGTGGGTGCGGTCGTGAGCGTAATCGAGGTCGAAAATGGAGAGCTAATGAGGTAACCATACCGGTAGGTAATTTGACCGAGTTTGTGACCGCGATGACAAGTGCTGCTGCTGCCATTGGTGCTGTTGCTATTGCGACTAGCCGATGTATGGGTAGGATGGAAACACAAGTTAGGATTGGTAATGACAGTGGTAATAAAAATGAAGGCGAAAATAATGTTCCGAGTACAGTGGTACCAGTGGGAATAGTAAACTATCCGGAGTTGGTTAACACGGGTCAAGCAACGGGAGGAGGCTCAAGAGGGACTATGGGGAAGGGAGTAACCGCCGGGGATGTTTCACAAAGAAAAAGGGAAAGAAGACGATGATTACACCTAGGAGCTAAAGTTTCAAGAGGGATCGTTTTATCACTTCACGTTCTCAATGCCAGAACAATGACCGAAGAAACGACAACCGTCAGGGACAAGATTCAGAAGGGCAGACTAGTAGTCAACCGGAAGACTTAAAGTGTTCGAGGTGCAAAAAGTATCATCCAAACAACCCATGCAGGACTGGACTAGGCGTATGCTACAAGAGCGAGAGACCAGGACATATGTCTTGGAATTTTCCATATAGAGAAGGCTGGGATGCAGTCGAATCTGACTCTCACACCCGAGGTAATACAAACTAGCAGTTGAGTTTTTAACTTCCTTGCATATCATTAATATGTAATATCCGTTTGTGAAGCATGACAAGTTTTGATAATCGTGGAGTATGAATCGATGGTTAGTCGAAGACTATTAGTTGTTGAGACGGAGCACTACTTAGATAACTTAGAGGAGTGGCTAGGTTCTTGAAGGATAAGAATCAGAATGACAC
Source organism: Arachis ipaensis (assembly GCF_000816755.2). NCBI lineage: Eukaryota > Viridiplantae > Streptophyta > Magnoliopsida > Fabales > Fabaceae > Arachis > Arachis ipaensis. The sequence goes on from NC_029788.2 coordinate 25,169,581, forward strand.
AGTGGAAGCAGGGTGGATTATACCTAAGGAATTGGAACTGTCGAGAGCTATGCGGAGTTACTGTTTGAAAATCCAATGATGTTAAGACTTTGAGGAAGAGGAATAGAGCGGATTCAACTTTTAGTTGCTAATTGATTAAGAGACGAGTAAAGGTGAGACCAAATTCCTATACGAGAGAGTTTTCGAGACCATTTTTGAAGATGTACCATAATTTCCACCTTAGAGAGAACGTGAGTTTGCGATAGACTTAGTGCCAAAAGCCGGATCAGTGTTGATTGCATCACAAGTGAAGACGTCATTATAATCAGTAGAACTCAGGACCGAGTTGAAGGGAGTACTGGAAGAGAGAATCGTCCAACTAAGTATTTTTTTGCGAGAGCGTGCCAACTAATCTTCACGACTTAATCTAACATTTCCCTTATAGCTTACATTTAAAACTCTATCTTGAATCTTTTCCTGTAAAAGCTCAATTCATCGTTCTTTTGATTTTATTCCTTACTCGTATAAAGCTTGTCTCTTTTGGAATAAGCCTGAACTCATCCTAATATGATCACATAATCTTTGAATACTGGAGACATACGGTGCGTAGAGTTGCTCTCTTGTGGAAACTCGCATTCCTTTAAAGCCAACTAGAACCTATTTAATTCGACATGCCTTGTTCTTTCTATTCAAGCTTTGATTCGAACTTCTCCCCTAAGATGCAACTAGGTTTCTCTTTTTGTGCATTCCATTAGTTCTGTACAACTCTGGCTAACTGTATGCAAGACTTTCTTTTGATTTCTTGTGAACACCGTTTGTGTTACTTGTTCGCCTCTTTGAACATAACATTTCTTTGAAAAATCAACTCGTACTGAATTTTGCGTCGTGCATAACTCTTAGATGCAACTATTAGAGTGTCAATCCTTTAGAGCAAGACTTCTGAACATGAAAATGAACCAGTGATATTACTAGGGAATTTAGAGCCTTAATCCTCGCCGATCGTATCGCTCGTGACTAAATAGATGCAATGAGGTACACCGTGTGAATGAAATACCAGGATACGATGGAAGCTTCGAGCCATAGAAAGAAGATTGATCTTTATGCCAATGCTTGTATCACTTGAGCCTAATGAACCATTTAGGGAATTACTACAATGCATTATTGGAGGACTTAAGATGCGTGCTGATGCAACATCGTGAGGTTGTAGTAAACGCCCTAAGAAAGAAGTTTCTAAGAGATTCTTGGACGTTAATTCCAAATGAGAAAATGTTAGATGAGTTAAAGTTCTAAGTTTGAGAATGAGAATGTGGTTGGAAGTGTCGGACTAAATCCATTGCCAGTTTACAACATGGTAACAATAAGATACGGGACGTGTAACAAGACAATAAGAAGCCACTAAAGATATCGAAGTCTGGTAAACAAAAGGGAATTAAGAAGAGATTTATATGCCTAATGCCGAAATAGAGATCGTAAAGTCAAGGACTTGGGGAGCGTAATAATGGTGATAAGGAGCTACTAAGAGTATTGAAGCCTGTTGAATCAACAAGATACCAAGAGAGAGTTATGTGTCAAAATCGGAAGTTGAGACGAGAAACTATCCGAAGCTTATGAGAGAAGATCTTCAAATTGACCCTGAACTTAATAAAATGTACCACGAATCAAAGAAGACATTTTTGGGTGGCCAGGGATGAAGAACAAAGTGGCGATGCATGTAACTGCGTGTTTGACACATGAGGAAGTAAAGAATGACCACCAGAAGCCAATTGGAATGCTGCAACTATTGAAGGTTCTGCACTGAGATAACGAAAAAGCCGAATTAAGATTACTTCAACAAACTGGAATCGGAAAAACAATCAAAACTAAGAAGTTAAACCCCACTAAGTTAGCCCTTTTCAATTTTATGAGAATATTGATGGTCTGTGGCATACCAAATAGTTTTTCTTCCATACCTTTCGAACCTATTCGACGTCCTCCATATTTCGTAACTTCTGAAACACGCTTCTAAAATAAAGTCATGTCTTACAACCTAAGTTAGTTTTAAATAAAAGGAGATGGACGTTTCGAGTAAAGAGGTCAACTTCAAGAAACTCTGAGTATGCGAACAGGCTACCCACACCTCTTTCCAAATAACTGAATCTGAATTTTGAGGACAAAATTCTTAATTAGGTAGGTAGGATGTAAACTCCGTTAAATTAGCAAATAATTAATCAATAAATTAAATTTTAATAAAATAAATTAGAAATGTGAATTTTATAGCAAAATTGGATAGAGCTAATTAAAATAAGAATTTTGACACTAATTTCAAAGAATTTGGCCCAAAATTGGGCTAAATGGGCCGAACTGGTCGAACAGGGCCCAAAATAATCCCAAGGCTCAACCTATTGGCCCAATAACTTAATGAAGAGAGTCCCTCTTCCCCTCCATTCAGCCAAGAACGCTGAAGAAAACACAAGGGTGAGGAAGGGTAGGTTCCAAAACCCTTGCTTTGATTTCAAACCACCATATCTCCTCATTCCGAGCTCTGATCGCCGCACTGTTTGTGGTCACGCGTCTGCAACGTTGAGCTCTACAAATCTACCAGAACAATTTCATAGGTAGGCCTCACTCTCACTCCAGTTGCTCTACCCCTTTGATTTTCAAAATTTGTGAGGATATATGTTGAGATTTTTTTGGTTTTGGTACTTTAGGTTCGATCTAGCTTGCAAGAATTATTGGACTTGGTTCGTTTGGTCCGTGGGTACGATAATAATTCTCAACCTATAGTGAATTCGTTGGTTAAGTGTGTACCATGTGGGTATTGAATTTTGTGTATGTATATGTGATAAATGTGAATTAGGTTTGTGTATTTGTAAATTGGAGCTTGATTGTATACATTGGAGGCTTGGTGGAGTTTGGGTGTCATTACTTTAGAGATTTTGTACCTTTGGGGTTGTGTTTAGTGCCTTGGTGGTGTCTCGGGTTATACGTGAAAATCGGCCAAGGTATGGTTTAGGTTTCATGTATTTAATATATAATGTTCTGTGAAAACCTAGGCTAGATGACCATATGATAGGTTGGAATGCATGAAAATGTTCAATGCTTAGCACCCTTGATGATGATTATGATGTGAATTGAATATGTATTGGATGATTGTTGTTTATGATGGTAATAGTATGTTAATTGATGAGTTGGTGATGAATGATAGAATGATATGATTATATATATTGAGTAAGCGGATGATAATGTTGTTGATGTAAAATGAGGAATTTAGATTGAAATTGTGTAATAACGAAGTATGATTGAAAGTGGTGTGATGTGAAGAATTTAGTGTTGTGTTGGTGTGCTTTGATATATTGTTGAGCTGAATGTAGGTATAGAAGTTTGGATTTGAGTTTGGTTTTAATGAAAATTGAGGTTTGAAAGTTTTTGTGTAAAACTGATTTTTGGCCGAACTTTGGCGAGCCATAAATCGGCTTTCGGACTCCCAAATTGTTTCAAACTAGTTTTAAATGAAAATTAGGTCCGTGAAGTTTACACCGTTTGAAAAAACGGATAAAAAACGTTTTAAAACAAAAAATTTATGCGCATCAGAAGTTTGGAGGGCAAAACTGAAAATTTTGCAACTTAAACATTTTTCTAGCGTCGAACCGAGCCCGCCGAGCCCGTATTGGGCCCAAGCCCAACTTAACTCCCCTTAATCAAATGAGCACAGCTCAGTCTCCTCCCCCATTTGGCATGCAAACATGCTGGGAAGCTCAGCATGAAGGGAGAGAGCATGTAAGCACTCTCACTCAAATTATAGAGTTAATTAAAATAAAAATTTTGACACTAATTTCAAAGAATTTGGCCCAAAATTAGACCGAACAAACTGAACCGGTCGAACCGAGCCCGTATTGGGCCCAAGCCCAACTTAACTCCCCTTAATCAAATGAGCACAGCTCAGTCTCCTCCCCCATTTGGCATGCAAACATGCTGGGAAGCTCAGCATGAAGGGAGAGAGCATGTAAGCACTTCCAAAACCCTCACTCAAATTTCATTTCTCAATAACTTTTGATCCGGAGCTCCGATTGACGAACTGTTTGCGACCACGCGTTCATTGCGATGAGCTCTACAAAACCTATAGAACAATTTAGTAGATAAATCACTATTTTCTTCTCAGCCACTTTCCCCCAATTTCGAAAATTTATGTTGAAAATTGTTCAATTTCGGTGTTTAAGATCAAATTAACTTGGTGAACTTGCCGAGTCTTATCCCAATTTTCTATTGGTAAGGTGAGAATCCTAGAACTCTAGTTTATTCATTAATTTGGTATTTTGGGTATTGAATTTTTGGAATATGCTTGTGATAATTATGTTAGATGCATGTGTGATATGAGGTAATTGGATATGTTGGAAGCTTGGTGAGAATTCTAGTTGGTGGATTTTTGGCAGTTGAGGCTTACAACTTTGCCTTGTGGGTTACCTTGGATAATACGCAAAAATCGGCCAAGGTATGGTTTAGGTTTCGCGTATTTAATATGTAATGTTCTGTGAAAACTTAGGCTAGACGACCCTAGGATAAGTTGAAATGTGTAAATATGTTAATGTTTAGTAACTTTGATGGATTTATTGAATAATATTGAGAATGAGTAGTGATTGATGATTTTGCTGAAAGTGTGGTGTTGGTGTTTGATGATGAATTCAATTAAGTTTGATGGAAGTTGATTTAGTGTCCTTGATATAAATTAGCAATTTTTGATGTAAATGTTGAGCCATTCATGAGAGTAGTATGGAGTATTTATTGTTGGTAATTGTTGAATAAAAGGGTTAAGTGTATATGTTGGAATGTGTGACAAAGGAATTATGTGTATACATGAGTATGTTTGCCATTGATTTGGGTTGAGGGATTATGAAGATGTATGTGTATATGTAGGGAGTTATTGAATGATTGAGAATATTGGGTGTAGTGTGTTGTAAAATGAATGGGAGGTATGGAGTTGAGTATTGGTAACGCTTGGGTGGTGTAATATTCTGGTATGGAATGAGATTTTAGTAAAAATACAGGTTTGGTAAATTTTGACAAAAACTTATTTTTAATGAACTTCGGCAGTCCATAACTTGAATCTCAAATTTTGGATGAAGATGAGATTTGCTTCAGATCAAAGAAGGTTTTATAAGCTTGAGAACAATATAAATTTTGCATAAAACCGAATCCTGTAGAGGAAGTTATGGACGCCGGAAATCTGGTGCAAAAAACTGAAATCTTTTAAAATACAGCAGAACCAGAAATTCTGGTGTGTGCCTACGCACACTGATGTGCGCACGCACCCAGCAGTAGCAACAATTTTAGTTGTGCGTACGGATGCACCAGGATATACTTTCTACTAGTGGCGCTCGCATAGGTGAGGTGCAAGCACACCAAGTAGTTCCTGGTTGGTGTGTGCACGCACGCACACGCTCTGCCTTTCACAAACTGTGCGCATGCACACCTGTGTGCATCTGCACACACTCTGTTTTTCTAGCACCTGTATTTTTATGATTCAAACATGGTTTCGGATCTCTAAACCTCTATTTTTATTCTTTTAACCCTAGATCTTATTAGTAAGCTTAGTAATTAGTTGGAACTAGGAAATTAAGGTAACTTAGGGATGAAGAAAAGGGTAAACGTGATGAATTACAAGAGAATGATGTGAAAGCTAAATGAATACATGTTGTTATAGCTATAAAGAACGAATGTAAGGAAATGATGATGATAAATGATGAGATTTGGGGATGACTGTGTGTAACCAAAATGGTCGATACGGCAAGTTGAGGACGGAAGTTCCCTCTCTTGTCGTGATGTAGATGTGTGGAAGGTGGAAAGGCACTCTCCTTTGTATTGTTTCCCCCACATTCTTCTCTGGTTGCAAGGTGGAAAGGCACACTCCTTCGATGTGGAAAGGCACTCTCCTTCGTGAAACCTCCAGGAGAAGGTAGAAAGGCACTCTCCTTCATTTATGATCCTCTTGGAGATGCGCAACCTAGAGACTAATGTCTGGGTTAGCTACCAGATGTGTCGGGTTCTGGCAAAGTAACCGACACGTGAGCTCACGGCCAGTAGGATAGATATTCATCATATACATTTTGTTTGTTTGTTTGATATGCCTTACTTGGGATTGCCTAACTAAATATATATTATGCTATTTGTTATATTTTCTACCTGCACTACCTGTTTTCTACTTGTGCTTGAATTTGTTTGGTTGTCTGTCTCTACTAAGTCATTGGTGATGGAGGAATGGAGGAAGGATGGACCGGTTTGGTAATAAAGTTAGGTTTAAGTAAGTAAGTAAGTTTAGAATTCCTTAGAACACCTAGCCTCTTTATGGCTTCTGTTTAAATTTTAAGTTTTATAACTGAGTGTTGGCATTCTAGGATTGCCTCTGGCATTCCCACGACCTTATATCTTATATGTGTGGCACTTTTACCATGCTGAGAACCTCCGGTTTTCACCCCATACCGTGTTATTATTTTTAGATGCAGGTCGAGAGGCTTCTCGCTAGGCATCTAGATCCCTGAAGCGGAGTGGTCCCTGGGTTCTTTTGATTAGCTGTTTATGTATATATGTATTTAGCTTTCTCTCCAAGAAACTTATTTATTTTGTTCCTCTTAGAGGTTTAAGGAAAGTTAAGGTTTTATTTCTGTATTTTGGGTATTTTGGGATACTTTTGTATGTATGTAAATATTCTCCGACCAGCCTTAGTTTCGCAGGCTAAGTTCGGAGCTTGTTATTTTGTATTCTTGACCCTCTATTCCGGCTCTCTGTTTACTTATGCCTTTGAACTTTAGTTTTCTTGGTACGCACGTTACGTTGTTCTGAGCGTTGCGCTTTTTATTTTACGAATTTCGCTTAATCCGTTTTTCAAGGCTCCTAGTACACTATATCCTTTGTTATGTATTATTATATATTTTTATTTTAGAGGTCGTAATACTACACCACCTCTATTTTACATCCTAGGTATAAAGTTCTATATGGTAGGGTGTTGACATGGCATATTCTAAAGCTATAATCCATACTTCTTTATTTTCAATCATTTTTAAAAAAGTATCTTCTATTCAATTATGCGCAAATTAATATTTAATAATTAAAATACTACTGACTTTAAATAATTCTTCTAATAATCCTAATTCATATCTTATATTAACACATGATTTAATAATTAAATATCTTTTTCCATGAATGATTAAATCATTTTCACATAAAATAAGTTTTTAATATATTTTTAATGATTAAATTATGACTAAAATAGATATTTCGGTAATTATCATGATTTTTTATATATTTTTGTTAATCAATAATTCAAATACATATAAAATTAGAATATTATAAATTAAAAATTTTATTTATAAAAAAATCAATTAAAAAATATATTCTAGATACAGTTGGAATAAATTAACCGTGAGTATAAATATTTGAATATGTAAAATTGAGTGAAAAATTTAATGATGATGTGCATTTTTGTGCGAGGATTTGAATTACTTTTCTCCTAATACAATGTAATCAATTAGGAATTTTGATTATAAGAAAAAAATTAAATAAGGAATATAACCAATATGCAATAGGAATCAAATTGTTGACATAAAATGTTTGAATAGAAAAAAATAAACCTAAAACTTGGTAATATGACATATTTTGATTCATGTTTTCAAATTAGTTTCCTTCTATGTAGCCTTTTAAAGGATGAATAGCAAAAATATAATTGTAATGATAATAGGTAATAGATAAAAAATGCATCTTTTATAAATAGATGATAATGTACAACAATTATCTGTTAAAAAATTATTTTTGTAATCTATTCATGGTAATACATATATTTAATTATAATAGTATAACATTAATTATTTAATATTCAAAAATATTTAGTAACAAAAAAAAAATCAAAAACAGCCTAAAAATTCATGTATTAACTTTTTAAATTACAACACATATTTATTATTCTTCTTCTCATACTCTTCATTTTTTCATAATAATTGAATAAGATATGAATTAATAATTACATTAATAGTAACAATATAAAGTACATTAATAATTTTCAAATTGTTTAAGCAACTATTAATATGAAGATATTGTCTGTTATTAGCAATTCTATTAAATCTGGTGGATTTTTTTATTACCATGTCTATGTCAATTTTCATCCTATAATGCACACAATTTGTTTAATTCATTTTCTTTATTTTTTTTCTTGTTTTATTTCATCCTCATAATGTCTATATTTTTATACATATAATATTTATAATTAACGAATTTTTATGATTAATATTATCCAATTTTAAGATATGTCTTTTTTTAAATTATC
>NC_029788.2:25187982-25191667 GCF_000816755.2 Arachis ipaensis
CAAATTTGAAATTTGAGATTTTATATTTTTTATATAATTTGTTTTGATAAAATATTTTTTAGGGTTAATGATATAAAGATTTAAGACTAAAATTCTTTAAAAGTGAGACTAACAAATTTGAGATTTTATATTTTTTATATAATTTGTTTTGATAAAATATTTTTTAGGGTTAATGATATAAAGATTTAAGACTTTTATTTAAAATTCTTTTTTTTTGTATAATTATGGATGTAATAAACTAATAATGAGAGATTTTTGTGACTTGATTCCCATAAAATTCGAATTGATTTTTGCTATAATTAAATGAAAAGAGATATTTATAAAGAAAATTAATTATGTCAATTAATTAAAGAGAGTGATTCGCAATCTCTTATAAGTGAAAATATTATTGAATATATATTATATTTATTGTTTGTGATTTTTGACTATGTAGTATTGCTCTTTCAAAAAAACTATTGAAAATTTCTAAACTATCCCTTCTAATCTAACCTTATCCAAATTCTAACCATACTCCACCTATAATCTCTTACCTCTTCACCACCACTACTACAACAATGACATCAACTCCAATGCTACCATTTATCTCTCCCTCTCTGTCACCTGTGAACTTATCGGGCACACTTTTCATTCTTATGTTTTATTTTCACCTACTAGTTAGCACACAACACCAAGCTTCTAAAAGGTAAGAAGAAAGACAAGAGCAACAAGAAAGATTCTTGTAACAGCAAGTTTGGAGAGCTGACTGGCTTGCCGCATATAATATCTGATGAATTGATGGAATCTGTGTTAACATTCTACCACACAAAACTTTACGCTTAAGTTTGAAAAATAGAGGTGGTGAGATATTATGACCTCTAAAAATAAAATATATGTATAGATATAGTGGAAGAAAATTATATCTAGGAGCCTTGAATAAAAGTTTAAATAACAACCGTAAAAGAAAAGCGCATCGCACTCGAATCAAGTAAACCGATAAACAGATAAGAATAAGACATGAAATATATATAAAGGATAGAGTACCAAAATACAGAATAGCAAGCTCCGGGTTCGACTTGCGAAGCCAAGGCCGGCCGGAGTATAAGTACATATACATATATACATATACCCAAAAATTAACCCAAAACACAACTGACACCTGTTTTCTCCAAAGTATCCTCTAAGAGGTACAATATCCAAAAATATATAAAAAGAGAGTCTAAGGAGCACGCATACACACACACATGCACACACACACGCACCACACATGCGCGCGCACACACACACACACACGACCTAATACAAGACACACACATGAACATGACCTAATACAAGACATAGAATCCCCAAAAGAACCAACTCCGCTTGCTCCGAAGACTCTAGACGCCTAGCGAGGTGCTTCTCGACCTGCATTTGAAAATAACATTTGTATCGAATGAGAACCATGAGTTCTCAGCATGGTAATGGTTCTAACATACATAATATATAAGGTCTCAGAAAAGGTAGAGGCGATCCTAGAGCTCCGACACTCAGAATTTAAACTTGAAAAACAAGCTAAACAAGATTTTGGTTATATAATCTTAGGTTTCAGGTTACAATTCAAAGTCTAACTTAACCTTTCAAATCTTGCTTCCTCCAGCCCTCCGAAACACTGGTGGAACTACCCTCGTCACTCCTCCACCAGACGAAGGATCTCTCAGTTGTACAGACATACAATATAGACAAGGAAAACACAGATAAAAATACAGTTATAGCAAATAGTACATATAGCAAATAAGCATAGATATTCAAATAGGCAAACCCAAGTAATAAAAATTCAAACAAGACAAACAAATGCATATGATGTATGCCTTTTCTACTGGCTGTGAGCTCACATGTCGATTGCTTTGCCAGAACCCGATATACCCACTAGCTAACCCATATATCATCTCTCTGACATGCTCCACACTCTTGTGATATAGTGCCCGTCATACTATTGAGATATAGTGCCTGTCACACTCATGGGATATAGTGTCCGTCGCGTTTTCTGGGATAAAGTGCTCTCACACTCTTGGGATATAGCGCCCACTACGCTCCTGGAATATAGTGCCCAATACACTTCCTAGGGTAAAGTGCTCCCACACTCTTAGGATATAGTGTCCGCCACGCTCTTTGGGATATAGTGTCCGACACGCTCTTGGGATATAGTGCCCGATACACTTTACAAACAGAGAGAAAACATAAACCTGCTCATCATCAATTATCGTCAATCATGTCTCATTTATCATATCCATTCAATATTAATCAATCATCATCAATTAGCCTTCATTCATAATAGTCTCAATATTCCGCACTTCCTCAATCAACCAACCATTCATTGTTTCAGTTAACACTTCACAATCTTTCTTCACCACCAAGCCAACACCCTCTCAAATTTTACCCCTCTCACCATGAGTGGAAACTGAATTTGGAACTCAAAAGGCAACCATAGAGGTTTGGAAGTTAGAAAATAGTTTGAAATCAATTTTGCCCCGCCGAAGTTCAATCAAAAATCAATTTTGCTCAAAAATCACAAACCTTTATTTTTACCAAGTTTTCAATTCAAGACCAATATATCAAGCTTCTAAACAGCACCAAAACAAGCTAAACCATATCTCAATCCTTCTCATTCACTCCATGGTACACCAATATACAATTTCATTAAGTTCAACCCCACAATTCATGTCCAATACCACTTTATGCTCAATCATCAATGTTTCATTGTTATTTCTCAAAATCACCATGTCATCAAACATCAACCACATTACTCAACATAACATTATAACAAGTTCAACATTTGCATCAATTACTAACCTTCACATACTAGCATAATCCAACCTATCTTATGGTTGTCTAGCCTATATTTTCACATGACATTACATATTATCTACGAAAAATTAAGATCATACCTTGGTTGATTCCTCCCTAGTGCCAAAACACCCCAAAAGTCCTCAATTCACAAGCTCCAAGCCTCCACCACAAGAATTTCCAGCATCCAACACCCAACTCAATATTCCAACTCCATCAATTTAGTTCCAAGTCACATGTATACAATCTAATATCAATAATATTACTCACAATCAACATAGGATTCATAACTATCATTAATTAACAAGAGTTAGTAATTTTTCACCTTACCAACAATCGTTTGAGACAAAATCCAGTGAATCTCCAAGGTTAATTCAGCACTAAACCACAAAAATCACATAATCTCTCAAAATCAAACCCCTAATTTTTGAAATTATAAGGAGAAAGATTGAGAAAAAAATAGTGAGGTACTTACCAAATTGTTTAGTGAATTTTGTAGAGTTCAACGCGGTGATCGTGTGGCTGCAAACAGTGCAGTGATAAAAGCCCCGAATTAAAAGTTATGACCAATTGAATTTTGAGTGCGGATTTGGTGTTTCTCCCCCTTTTTCTTGAGTGTTCAGCGTGTTTCCCACTTTCCCCTGTGCTTGGGGGAAGAAAAGCTTATGCTCTTAGTTAATGGGTAAGTGGATTGGGTTTTGGACCCGATTTATTCGGTTCGACTTATTTAATCCAATTTTAGATAAAAATTTTTGAAATTAGTGTTAAAATTTATATTTTAATTATTTTTATATTATTAAATTATAAAATTTAATTTTTTAATTTTTTAAATAAAAATTAATTTATTAATTAATTAATTACTAATTACTCAAAATTTACAATT
>NC_029788.2:25191733-25194129 GCF_000816755.2 Arachis ipaensis
AATCTGTAATAGAAAATAGCAAAAGTGGCAACACTGGTTGTGTTGATGATAAAGATAGTGACGGTAGTGATGTTAGGGTTGAAGGTGATGATGTTGAATTTGTGAGTTTTATTGGAGAAAATACTTAGAATGGTTGTGACACTCAATAATAGTAAGTAATCAATCAAATAAAGGGAACAAGAATAGAAAAAATTAAAAGTGGTTTAATTAGTCTTTATGTCTTTTCTTTTTTTTTCTTTATTTTTTTATTCAGAAGGATAGTTTAAAATTTTTAAATAATTTTTTTAAGATTTAATTAATTTTGTCAAGTGAAATCTATCTTTTATGGATATAAGTTAGTTTTTTAATTTTTTCTTAGTTAAATTTGTAAGTATTATAATCTTTCATAGTCAGTTTTAGTACTTTACATATACTTTTTTACTCTTTACATATATAGATAATTTCATTTATTGTTATAAATACTTAATAGAATAAATTTTTATTATTTTTATTTAAATTTAAATGAAAATTAAATTAAATGTTTATTTTATTTAGACTTTTAGGCTTTAATGAGAACTAATAGCCAAATATAAATAGAGTTCTATAGTTTTGAGAAATTTGAGAATTTCCAACATTATCATATATCATCAAAAAACTTCTGAAGAGTGTTTTTTTGTTTTCGTTATAGAATTTCTTAGCAAGCATGGCCAACCACTTCTCACTCTATGCCACTCTACTCCTCCTCTTCACATCAAGTGAGTAATATTGTGATAATTTTTTTTGAAGTTTATTTTTTTTGTGATTAACAATCAGCAACAACTTTTTAAAAATGATAAGGTATATTTTTTGTCCCTAATATTTATAATTTTTTAAAAATATCTTTAACATTTAATTTTATTCAATTTTGTCTCTAACATTTTTTATTTGTTTTAAAACCATCCCTAAATATCTTTAACTTTGTCCCCAATATTTTTTAGATGAAGCTAATATCCAGAGATAATTTTGATATAAACCAAAAATGTTAGGGACAAAATTGAATACAATTAAACGTTAGAAATATTTTTAAAAAAAATTACAAATATTAAGAATAAAAAACATATTTTACCCTTTTAAAAATAATTCTTGCACTTATATTAAGGGACCAAAAAGTATATTATACTTTTAAGAAATATTATATATTACTTGCAAATTGTAATTTGTGAATAATGTTAAAATTTTAGTATTTTTTTTTCTATTATTGAACCTTTTTATTCGCGAGACTATATGACGAATCAGTGATTATTGTTATTGGTAATGAAATCTAAAAAATGATCATAACTATAATCCTCCAAAACTAGTTATAATAAATAAGATAACATTCGAAAAACAATACTCTAAAATTTTGACACAAACAATGTTTTGTAATAACATATATAAATATATATGTATATAGGTGCTCTCATGGTTATGGTGGCTAGTGACCGGTGCAAGCAAGAAAATGGCGATTGCACCGCCGCTTTCGGGAAAACATGTACTGAAGACTTTTTATTGAGTGATAATTGTGAAGATACGAAGTGTACTCTTGCTTGTATTAGCAAGCATCCTCGCCGTAAAGCTCAAGGAAGATGCCAACTAGTACTTCCTCCACAATTTACTGATTTTTGTCGTTGCACTTTCCTGTGTTCTGCTATAGCTAAAAAGTTTTTGCCTTAGATTTAAAATAGAAAAGGTTGATCATTCATCAATTAACAACCTATTAGATGAATTTATCTGCGTATAATAAAGTTCTCTCTCTTTTTTGGTTTATTTGTTATACTTCTACTACCTACTTCTATAACAGAGTAGTAATTAAAAATGTTATTTGTTCTATTTGTTAAGAGAATGAGAATTTAATTTTAAATATTCAAAGTATAATGTACTTGACGTAACAAAGCACAAGAAGTTTGCAACTCTACTTTTATTTTTTTGAATTTTAGGACTTTTTACATATATAAAATAAAGAGGAACCAAAATTACATATTTTCTCTAAATAAAAATTAAAAATACGAATTTCGTCTTTAATTTTATATATATAATCATTTTAAATGACCCAAATTTTAATTAAAAGGTAAATTATTCTACTTTAAAACGATTTATGCTTAAAAATTTATTTTGAATTGATAATTAATGGTGCTAGAATGTTGCAAAATAATAAAAATACATAAATCATAGTAGGCTATTGTGATTTATGTTCAAATTGGGAGAGAGAGAGAAAGAGATAAATTAGTAAATTAATTGAAGAAAGTAACTATTTGTACTACAATTTTTTTTTATTCTAATAAGTAAAGAAATAAAATTTATTTGAGAATTAAAGAAATAATAGTTTAATTTATGTACAGCAAACAATAATGACTAATTAAATATTCTAGTTAGCTATGATTTAAATAAAAGTTAACAAT
>NC_029788.2:25194135-25195149 GCF_000816755.2 Arachis ipaensis
TTGATTAAATAATTAAATTATTATTAACTAGTTGGACTCTTCTTAAGACTTTAAATAGGTCAATAAAACAATAAGAGTTGGATTATTAAATCAAAATAAGTTTTCTAGCTTTTGATGAAGCTAAGGTAAAGGATACAATCTTTTAAGTGGATGCACATGGGTTTTACGGTCTTAGCCTAGATTAAAAAGAGAATGGAAAGTTGAAATATAAATCGTCCTTTTTTGTTGTGTGCTTCAATTTGAACATAAATTACAATAGACTGTTGTAATTTGTGTGTTTTTTATAGCCTCACAACACTCTAGCACGATTAATTATCAATCCAAAATAAATTTGTAAGCATAAATCGTTTCAAGACACAAGGATTTACGTTTTAACTTAAAGTTAAGTGTCACGGTTTATATATTTTATTAAAAAGGATATTCGTGTCTTCAATTTTGATTTAGGAAAAATATGTAATTTTAATTTCTCTTTATTTTAGTTTTATTTGTACCCATTTTAGATTTTAATGTATATATTCTTCGCAACCAAAGTAAACAAGACAAATAACGAAATGCAAAAACGTAAATATTTCTAGAATTGTGTTAATGTTATATTTAATTATTTTATTTTATTAAAAAAATTTCTGGAAACAGGACACCAAATAAAAAGTAGATTTTACTGAAAAAGTTGCTAGCGCAATTATCCAACTTTTTGGTGGTAAAGTTAAATTCTCATAACATAAAATAGTTCTATTAATGCCAACTTAAGTTCTAATTAATGTTTACTTTTACAGACATAGAATTCACTGTTTACACCACATGGTCAATAGTATAACCAGCTCCATAAACCTAGTTAGGCTCATTTTTTTTAATATTGGAGTGCTTTTGGTGTTATTCTCCATTCTAATGTGAATTCGTGTTTTACTTGAATACTGAATAAAGGCAAAAATTACAATCGCTACTAGCGATTTGTGGAGGAATGGAAAACGACAAAGAAAAACTAGAAAGCGGGAAGGGGGGCGATTACTGCACATG
>NC_029788.2:25195256-25199071 GCF_000816755.2 Arachis ipaensis
AGGTATGGTGGGGTGACTTGACATATAAACGGGGCGATATGTCCAGAAAATAAATGAATTGCATACCGGTACAAATAAGGTCTCAGCCAGGCTTCGCATTCGTCTTTCTTGTCTTGTTGTTCTTCTTCCTACTCTACGTCTCTGTTTTTTTTTTTCATTCTTGCAAATATGTTGCTGTTGTAACTAATTTTTTTAAAAAAAATATTGGAAAAAATGGGTGATAGAGTTCGTTTGAGAGTGTATTATAATGGCCAAATTTTATTTCAAACATCTAAAAGTGTAAAATTTATGTGTGAGAATTCATGTGATATTGTTGCTCTTTTTTACCATATTATTTGAAGAACTAAAAGATATAATTTGTGAAAGGATAGATTCTCAGATATT
The DNA here is from genome assembly GCF_000816755.2 of Arachis ipaensis. NCBI lineage: Eukaryota > Viridiplantae > Streptophyta > Magnoliopsida > Fabales > Fabaceae > Arachis > Arachis ipaensis. Next base: position 25,195,641 of record NC_029788.2, read on the forward strand.
AAAAAGAGTGACTAGTGTTGTGTACAGGTATCCTGTAATAGTATTTGGAGGATTCATACAATTTAAGATGAAGTATTTCATTGATGAAGCAACGATGCAAGAAATGTTTTCAATATATCACGAAAGTCAACCACAAGACTTTGTCATCGAGCTATACGTTGAGTTCGAACACTTGACTTATGGTGTTGAAGAAGCCGATGGAGACATGGATTGGGAAGGCTATAATAGTGAAAGCAAAGATGAATTTGAATGCATCTATGAAATAGATGATCCAAACGTAGATGGAGACGATGTTGATTGCATTAATGAGCCAGATGTAGAAGAAGTGGCAAATGTCCTAGCAAGCCAACATCCATTTGGAGAGTCGTCTTTTATGCGCTCTTTGGACCTTGCGGCGTTGAATACACTAGAGTTTGCTGAGTATGTGACTGATGGTATGTGAATATGATATTAAGAGAGTAGATATATTTTCTGTACTAAGATGATGATGATTCTACCATGGTTGGTAAATCATATTGTATAATTGCTTTTTGTGGCATTGTTGCAGACCCACCTATTGTTGCAGACGGCGAATTTGTTATTGGGATGAAATTCAGTTCCATAAAAGTTGTGGTTGTAGCCATCAAAGACTATACAATTCATAGAGGAGTTGACTACCGGGTATACGAGTTTGAACCAACGATATTTTATGCCAAATGTGTACAATATGGCAACAATTGTGATTGGCTTATCAGGGTAAGTTTGATCTAAAAGAAATATTGTTGGGAAATAAGTCGTTATAACGGTAGCCAAAGTTACACTAGATCTACCATTTCTCAAGACCTCTGCAAGCTGGACTCAGACATAATCGCAGAAGCGATAAAGCCATTAGTTGAAGCTGACCCATCTCTGAAAGTGCGATCTGTGGTTGCAAATGTGCAAGCAAAGTTCAATTACAACATCAGCTATCGCAAAGCATGGTTGGCAAAACAAAAAGCAGTGGAAAAGATTTTTGGTGGTTGGGAGGCCTCATATGAGGCTCTGCCAATATGGTTTGAAGCTATGTGTAACAAAGAACCATCAGCAGCTGTGTAGTTCAAAAGATTGCCTGTTTATCGAGGAGATGAGTTGGCTCAGGATACCCGTGTATATAGTGTGTTCTGGAGTTTTTAGCCTTATATTAGAGCATTCAGACATTGTAAACCTGTTGTGCAAATAGATGGCACAGACTTATATGGAAATTACAAGGGAGAATATTGTCCCTATTGCCTTTGCCATTGTCAAAAGGGAGACTGCTGATGCATGGTACTTTTTCCTTTCTAATTTGAGAAGACATGTGATGAGCGAATAATTTATACCCTTTTTGGCATTATTTTTAGTATGTTTTTGTTACTTTTTATTATATTTTTATTAGTTTTTATTCAAAAATCACATTTCTGGACTTTACTATGAGTTTGTGTGTTTTTCTGTGATTTCAGGTATTTTCTGGCTGAAATTGAGGGACCTGAGCAAAAATCTGATTCAGAGGCTGAAAAAGGACTGCAGATGCTGTTGGATTCTAACCTCCCTACACTCAAAATAGTTTTTCTAGAGCTACAAAAGCCCAATTGGCGCGCTCTTAATTTCGTTGAAAAGTAGATATCCTGGGCTTTCCAGCAATATATAATAATCCATACTTTGCCTGAGATTTGATGGCCCAAACTGGCGTTTAAAGTATGCCTAAAACATCTTGGCGTCAAACGCCCAAACTGGCACCAAAGCTGGCGTTTAACTCCAGGAACAGCCTAAGCACGAAAAAGCTTCAATGCTCAGCCCAAGCACACACCAAGTGGGTCCCGGAAGTGGATTTCTGCACTATCTGCACTTAGTTACTCATTTTCTGTAAACCCTAGTTACTAGTTTAGTATAAAAACTACTTTTACATGTCTTTTGTACATCTTTGGATCATATTGTGTAACTGATGAGCGGATAATTTATACGCTTTTTGACATTGTTTTTAGTATGTTTTTAGTAGGATCTAGTTACTTTTAGGGATGTTTTTAATAGATTTTGTGTTAAATTCACACTTCTGGACTTTACTATGAGTTTGTGTGTTTTTCTGTGATTTCAGGTATTTTCTGACTGAAATTGAGGGACTTGAGCAAAAATCAGATTCAGAGGTTGAAAAAGGACTGCTGATGCTGTTGGATTCTGACCTCCCTGCACTCAAAGTGGATTTTCTGGAGCTACAGAACTTGTAACACCCTACCATACAAAGTCTTATGCTTAAGTCATAATTCAGAGATGGCAAGGTATTACGACCTCTAAAACAAAAATCTAGTACGAATAGTAGTATGAATGATTGATTATAACTAGGAGCCTTTGAAAAAAAAAAGGGGTAAACAAAAACCGTAACTCGAACGCGCAACACTCTAATCGATAACGTAACGAACCGGGATAAATCCTCTCCAGGATCTGAAATGGACCAATGTATCGAGGATTCAACTTCTTCGCTTTAATCGCTCTACCTATTCCTGTGGTCAGAGTAACCTTAAGGAAAACATGATCTCCTTCCTCAAATTCCAAGGGCTTCTGCCTCTGATCGGCGTAACTCTTTTGGCGACTCTGCGCCGTAAGCATCCTATCTCGGATTTTCTTCACTTGTTCAGTGGTCTCAGCTATCATCTCCGGCCCCAACAAGCCTTTCTCTCCAGCTTCATACCAACATAGTGGAGATTGACATTTCCTCCCATACAACATCGATCTTAGAGAAAACCCCAGCTCCTTGTAACTGATCCATGAGATCATCAATCCTCGGCAATGGGTACTTATTCTTTATGGTGACCTTGTTCAGCTGCCTGTAATTCACACAGAGCCACATACTTCCATCTTTCTTCTTTACCAGTAACACTGGAGCACCCCACGAGGAAACACTTGGTCGGATAAAGTTCTTACCCAATAATTCCTCTAACTGAGACTTTAGCTCGGCCATCTCTAACGGTGACATCCTATAAGGAGCACTTGAGATTGGTCCCGCCCCAGGCACCAACTCAATAGCACACTCGACCTCTCGGTTAGGTGAAAATTCCTCAATATCATCGGGAAACACTTCCGGAAACTCACACACTACCGGAATCTGATCCAACTTTTGATCATCACCCGAAACACCAGCGGTTAACAACAGGATACCCTGACATTCGATTCCAGAACAGTTCACCATCATCGAATTCAAGTAATAATTATTCACCACGACCGGCCCTTCTGTATCCTCTGGCATAAAGTACACCGACTTTGTAGAACAATCAAGCAGGACATGGTTCCCAGATAACCAGTCCAATCCCAAGATAACATCAAGACCGATCATCGGTAAGCAGATTAAATTATGGACAAAATCACGCTGCTTGAACCTAAACGAAACTTTCGGGCATCCTAGTCTAGTTACCATGGCTTCATGGGTAGCATTATACACTTTT
>NC_029788.2:25202284-25205688 GCF_000816755.2 Arachis ipaensis
CATTGACAGTGGTGATGTATCACATAAAGCCAGCCATGGAAAGGAGTAAGACTGATTGGATGAAGATAGCAGGAAAGCAGAGGTTCAGAGGAACGAAAAGCATCTCCATTCGCTTATCTGAAATCCCTGCCAATGAATCTACATAAGTATCTCTATCCCTTTTATTGTTTATTTTAATCTAATAAAGTATCATGTTTAAATTCGCCTGACTGAGATTTACAAGGTGACCATAGCTTGCTTCAAGCCAACAATCTCTGTGGGATCGACCCTTACTCACGTAAGGTTTATTACTTGGACGACCCAGTACACTTGCTGGTTCGGAGTTGGGAGTTGTGTCCACACATAGTAAAGAGCCATAATAATGATTCCATACAATAACAAAGAGTACTACATTAATGTGATCACACCACCAAGTTCAATTCCTCATTCCTCACTTGTTTTCAAAAAAAAAAAAAATTTTACTAAAAATAATGTTTTCAAAAATAAATTATTCTATGGCTTCAAAAGAATGAATTCGTAATTTTCTTTTTGTTTTGTTTTCAAAAATTTTTCAAAAATCTTTCAAAAATTCCTCACTTGTTTTCAAAAAAAAAAAAAATTTTACTAAAAATAATGTTTTCAAAAATAAATTATTCTATGGCTTCAAAATTTTTAAGAATGAATTCTAGTGTTTCATGAAGCATGTTGAAGCCTGGCTAGCTGCAAAGCCATGTCTATTCCTTTGGTAATGAGTATGTCAGGCATGTCATATCTGAATTACATGCTAAAGCTTGGCTGGCTATTAAGCCATGCCTGACCCTTTGATTGGAGCTTTAGAGCATAAGATTCCTGGAATTCATATTAAAAATTTTTGGAATCCTTATTTTTCTTTTTCAAAATAATTTTTCGAAAAATATAAAATAAAAATCCAAAAAAATTAGAAAATCATAAAAATCAAAAATATTTTCTGTTTCTTGTTTGAGTTTTGAGTCATATTGTAAGTTTGGTGTCACTTGTATATGCATCTAGCATTTTTTGAAAATATCATGCATTCATAGTGTTCTTCATGATCTTCAAGTTGTTCTTGGTAAGTCTTCTTGTTTGATCTTGATGATTTTTTGTTTTGTGTCTTTTCATGTTTATCATATGCATTCTTGAATTCTTAGTGTCTAAGCATTAAAGAATTCTAAGTTTGGTGTCTTGCATGTTTTCTTTGCATTAAAAATTTTTCAAAAATGTGTTCTTGATGTTCATCATGATCTTCAAAGTGTTCTTGGTGTTCATCTTGACATTCATAGCATTCTTGCATGCATTCATTGTTTTGATCTAAAAATTTCATGCATTGCATCTTTTTAGTATTTTTCTTTTGCATCATAAAAATTCAAAAATCAAAAAAATATCTTTCCCTTTTTCTCTCATCAAATTCGAAAATTTGGATTGACTTTTTCAAAAATTTTAAAAAATCAAATTGTTTCTTATGAGTCAAATCAAATTTTCAATTTGAAAATCTTATCTTTCTCAAAATCTTTTTCAAAAAATTAAATCTTTTTCAAAATTTTTGGTTATTTTCGAAAATTCCAAAAATATTTTTCAAAAATCTTTTTCTTATTGTTATACCAAATTTTCGAAAATAACATAATCAATTAATGTTTTGATTCAAAAATTTGAAGTTTGTTACTTGCTTGTTAAGAAAGATTCAAACTTTAAGTTCTAGAATCATATCTTATGATTTCTTGTGAATCAAGTCATTAATTGTGATTTTAAAAATCAAATCTTTTTCAAAACTAACTTCAATCATATCTTTTCAAAAAAAAAAAATCTTCTTATCTTATCTTTTTCAAAAATATCTTTTCAAAATATCTTCTCTAACTTCCTAACTTCTTATCTTTTCAAAATTTGTTTCAACTAACTAACTAACTTTTTGTTTGTTTCTTAACTTTTTCAAAACTACCTAACTAACTCTCTCTCTCTCATTTTCGAAAATATCTCTCCCCTTTTTCAAAATTTCTTTTTAATTTATTAATTATTTTAATTTTTAACAAAACTTGATTTTCGAAAATTACTAAATATTTTTCAAAAACCATTTTTCAAAAACCACTAACTCTTTTTCAAAATAATTTTCGAAAATTATCCCACCCTCATCTCATTCTATTTATTCATTCATATCCTTACATGTCATCTCACATCTCTTCCATTGGTACAGTTGTGTTTCTTCCTTTACATCACATCCTTTATCTCCCCCTCTTCTTCTACTTACAAAGGGATCCCTATACTGTGGTATAAAGGATCTCTATTATTATTATCATTTTTCTGGCCATTCTTCCTTGTATATGAGCAGGAGCAAGGATAAGAACATTCTTGTGGAAGCAGATCCAGAACCTGAAAGGACTCTGAAGAGAAAATTAAGAGAAGCTAAAATACAACAATCCAGAGATAACCTTTCAGGAATTTTCGAACAAGCAGAGGAGATGGCAGCCGAAAATAATAATAATGCAAGGAAGATGCTTGGTGACTTTACTGCACCTAATTCCAATTTACATGGAAGAAGCATCTCCATTCCTGCCATTGGAGCAAACAATAGGTTCAGAGGAACGAAAAGCATCTCCATTCGCTTATCTGAAATCCCTGCCAATGAATCTACATAAGTATCTCTATCCCTTTTATTGTTTATTTTAATCTAATAAAGTATCATGTTTAAATCCGCCTGACTGAGATTTACAAGGTGACCATAGCTTGCTTCAAGCTAACAATCTCTGTGGGATCGACCCTTACTCACGTAAGGTTTATTACTTGGACGACCCAGTACACTTGCTGGTTAGTTGAACGGAGTTGTGTCCACACATAGTAAAGAGCCATAATAATGATTCCATACAATAACAAAGAGTACTACATTAATGTGATCACAATTTCGTCCACCAGTAACTTTGACACTTTGAGACCTCCATGGGAGGCTGGCCACTCGGCCATGCCTAACCCTCTTTCACTTATGTATTCTCAATGGTGGAGTTTCTACACCCCATAGATTAAGGTGTGGAGCTCTACTGTTCTTCATGAATTAATGCAATTACTACTGTTTTTCTATTCAATTCACGCCTACTTCTTCTCCAAGATATACTCTCGTACTTAATTCAGTTAAGTCAGAATGAAGGGGTGACCCGTGACAATCACCCAATCTTCGTTACTTGCTTAGCCAAGCTCGCGTGCCTGACAACCACAAAGCGATCTACATGATGTTCAACGTAGTCATTGGACGACAGCTGGAGTATATTCTCTTGGGTTTCTAATCTAAGATAGGAACCTTCGTGGTATAGGCTAGAATTATTGGTAGCCATTCCTGGGATCAGGAAAGTCTAAACCTTGTCTGTGGTATTCCGAGTAGGATCCAGGATCCGGAAAGTCTAAACCTTGTCTGTGGTATTCCGAGT
>NC_029788.2:25205976-25206231 GCF_000816755.2 Arachis ipaensis
TGTGGGGCACAAGTGACAGTGTGCAAAAGGACAATGGTCCTATTCCGACGCTAGCGGGAACCGACAGATGATTAGCTGTGCAGTGACAGCGCATATGGATTTGTTTTCATTCGAGAGGATCATACAGCTTGCCATGGAAGGAGGTAACGCATGGTTGGAAGGAGGCAATAGGAAAGCAGAAATTCAGAAGCAACAAAGCATCTCCAGACGCTTATTTGAAATTCCCACCAATGAATTACATAAGTATCTCTATCC